>NC_065527.1:18267534-18276354 GCF_006386435.1 Epinephelus moara
CTACAGAGAGACACAACATGACTACAGAGAGACACACAATGACTACAGAGAGACACAACATGACCACAAAAAGACACAAAATGACCCCAAAGAGACATACAATGACTACAGACTCAGCATGACTACAAAGACACACAAAATGACCCCAAAGAGACACACAATGACTTCAGAGACACAGCATGACTACAAAGAGACACAACATGACCACAAAATGACACAAAATGACCCCAAAGAGACACACAATGACTTCAGAGACTCAGCATAACTACAAAGAGACACATAACAACCACAAGGAGACACAGATTGTCTTTAGCTCATTTGCAGAAACAATTGGTTAATAAACTACCATCAAAATGTGTTTGAATGCGTGTAATTGCTTTATAAAGCATTCATAAATAAAATTATGTATGCACCAATTATTAATAATATATATATTGAAATATATTTAATAATGGTTAGCATTTACTTACTACACCTCCCATGAGGCTTTGTCATTGTGCTACTGGCTTAAGACTCATGGGATATGTTGGTGCATGCTACCAAAATCACCATTGTTTGCCTTGGTTACAATGCAGAGAGGTAACAGAGCTCATTCAGCTCACAATATAAACAAAACAAACATGAAACACTTTTGGGGAGAATCAATTTTAAACACCCATTCATGGAGAAAACACATTTAGTCTCACACACTCAGCAAGAGGGGCTAGAGGCGGAAATCAGCGTGACGTAGCGGGCTGTGATTGGTTGCTACCGCGTCGCTTGATGTCGGGCTGGCCCTTTAAAACCGAGTCAGTTCCCACAGTGGAGGAGAGTTGAAGCCAGAGTCACTCCGGTCGTTGTTGTCCAGGATATCACACCAGACACTGCAAAGATGGTCGAGAAGTTTGTCGGGACGTGGAAGATGATTTCCAGCGAGAACTTTGATGACTACATGAAAGCTATTGGTAGGAGAGGGTGTGGGTTTGAGATGGGGTAATTGGGGATTTAATGTAACTTTTGCTTATTTTTTAAAAGAAATGTTTGTGCAGTATTTAAAATGTGTGATAGGAATAATCTTAAATTGCATATAAAAAATTAAATTGCATATAAAAAAAAAGTGCAGTTGATTTAATGCATTTTAATGATGCTGCCCTCTGGCTGTGCAGGTGTGGGATTTGCGGTCCGGCAGGTGGGCAATCGGACCAAGCCCAATCTGGTAGTGACCGTGGACGATCAAGGGACTGTATGCATGAAGTCTCAGAGCACCTTCAAAACTACTGAAATCAAGTTCAAGCTCAACGAGCCTTTTGAGGAGACGACCGCAGACGATAGGAAGACAAGGGTTAGTGACTGTGATCAGAGGGAAAGTACAATTACAGCCTGACTCTGTTCTGTGCTGGAGCTGAAGGCTTGTCTGTGTTGTGTGCCCTGCAGACCGTGGTGACTCTGGAGAACGGCAAGCTTGTGCAGAAACAGAGCTGGGATGGGAAAGAGACGAATATCGAGAGGGAGATTACAGATGGGAAATTGATAGCGGTAAGGATTTTGATTTTCATGAGGGTTTTTTTTAATTAAACCAGGTAACTTGGAAGTCACTCAGCGCCTCTGCAGCTTTTCAGTGCTTTAAAATAATGTATGCAGTGGTCTGTGAAGTACTTTATTGCTCATGAGCATGTTTGCATTTCAATAAATAAATTGTTTTAATAATAGGCTGCAGATGTGATGTGTTCATGACCAGCTCTTCCCACCACTCCTGTGCCCACATTCCACTTTAGAGTACGAGCAAACATGTATTTTAGGATGACATTGCAGTTAAAAATTATAAATATTTCCTTACATGGAAGAGGAAGATTGCAGTTAGGCTACATCACAAGACATTAAAGGATATTTAAAAGGACAAACACTTGAGAACCATAGGCACTCCACTAAGAATATACTGCACATGTTACAGAGTTGGATAGCTGCAGCCTTAATTCTTCCACAAACTCAAAGCACATGCAGGAATTCACTCTTTTGACAACCCTTTGTAACCCTCACACCACACCTCTCTCTTTTCCCTCAGAAATGCATAATGGGAGATGTGATTGCAGTGAGGACGTACGTGAAGGAGGTGTGATGCGGTCCCCCCTCAGCCCACCCCAGTTGGATGCATTGCTGGATGACAGGCTCAGTTCAATGAGCGTTAATACCAAAGCAAAGTTCTGCTCTCCCTATTCTTTATCTTCGCTGTATTGCCAAAATCAAATTTCTGTGCCTCTGTTCTCCAACATGACACATTTGGTTTCATTTGGAATTATTGTGGTGATTTAAATAAAAACGATTGAAAAACCTGTCAAAATGGCGTCTCTGTGGGTTCACTGAATGTTAACTGCTGGTTTTGCTGTGTCCAATAATGAAATTCTTGAAAGCAGTTCAATCATTATTGCATACTGAGGAATGCTGTTAAAAAAGGTGCTCTTACGGGAACATACAATCACACCCAATCTGACAAGCTGATTTCCTGGCTTCAATCCTTTATTCCCATGCTTGGTGAGAGTACTGTAATTATTCCACGTGCAATCAATTTTCCCAGCTACTTTGGCTCGTACAGTTCATGCTTCCTTATTTTGGTCAGAGGACAAAAGCAAACATATTCCCTGCGTCAAGGTCAAGATGTAAAAGTCAGCCATCAGATGATATATGATGCGTGCTGGCAGGGGACTCCGTGAGGAATGTGAACTTTTGGAAGTATCGAGAGCATCGTGCAGAGAGGTCAGTGAGGAAATGTGTCCCCTCTTCCTTTTTGGGAGGCCGAACATTTCCCATTGCACATGAACTGGCAGCTTTGTGTACATGGGGAAACTGAAAGCATTATGGGTTATCCCCACAGATGTCCCCACCCTTTGGCCGCTGGTCAGGACCGTGTGTTTCTGTGTTGGGGAGGGGGGATTGTTCCAGAGCCGACGACCACTTTCCCATGACAGGAAAGGGGAGACGATAGCACTGATTGGACCTAATGGCCAAAACAGCTGAAACAGGTGGAATTGTGGGCCAACACTCTTGTTCCCTTCTGCGTGGACAATGGTAGAGGCAGTAGTTGAGGACGCACAGTGTTTGAACTTTTGGGGGGAGATGCCAAGTGGATGAGGACATCACAGTGAACGGCTAGCAAAGGTCACCAGTGTAGAGGTGTGTCGTCAGCCGTGTTTTAATGCCTTGAAGACATTTCACTGCAGCTGAGGAGACATTTGGTAACTGCTTTTATTATCTAACTTGGCTCTCTGCGAAATAACACACAGCAGGTAACAGGGTTCCCCCCAAACAGGTTGTTCTGAGCATGCCACAAACTCTACAAGCAATCCAAAATGGGATTCTCTTTTGTCTTTGTTGGACATAAGGAAATGAGAACTGTGATAAGGGCCCTAAGAATAAAAAACAACAACCTAGAGTTACCACCTCGCCTCCGCAAACCAGTCAAATTGCAGTTACACCTTATATCCATACCTTTCCAGGCTCATACGTAGCCACGACGGTTGACGGTGCTTTTAAATATGAATGTTGCTGCAAAGAAGCTACATATTCTAAAACATAAATGCTTTACTCACATCTTCAACCCAGCAGCACAAAAGAGTGATCACCACAGTATCAAAGTGGACACATCAAGATTAGAGTCACCATTTTAGTATTCTGATCAAATGTCTCTCCGTCTGGGGCGCCGGTGACTTAGTGGATAAAGCAGGTGGCCCATGTACAAGGCTGTTGCCGCAGCGGCCCAGGTTCGACTCCAGCCTGTGGCCCTTTGCTGCATGTCATCACCCCCCCCCACATGCTTAACTGTCCTATCTATAAAGGCAAAAATGCCCCAAAACATATCTAAAAAAAAAAAAAAGTCTCCCCGTCTGTTCCTGAGTTATGACTTGAATTTGGCCAGAAAGTATTATGATGTCACAATAAAGATGACCATTGACCTTTTGGATGTAAAATATCATCACTTCATCACGTTTTATTGTATCAGACATGTGTGTCACGATTAACGTATGAAAATAGTTATGACCAAAAACATGGTTAGGTGAGCAGTGCTGGGAAGGTTACTTTTGAAATGTAATAGATTACAGATTACTAGTTACTCTGTTAAAGTTATAGTAAGTAACATAACCATCTTAATTACTTCATTAAAGTAATGTCATGGAGAAAACATGTGAAGCAACAGAATGGAAGTCATATTCTTCATATACTGAAAAAAATATTTGGATTTGGATTTACAAGTCTTTTTTCTCTGGAACTGTAACTGATTACAATAAAATGTCTTTAGTAGTTTAATTACATAACATTTGTGAGGTCACGGTGACCCTTGATTACAACATTTTCTTTCCCAACAGTATCTTTATTGATTTAACGGTAAACAAAGTCCTACACACACACACACACACACACACACACACACATCCAGTATGTGTACATATACATCCACAGACACGTAAAAGAAAAAGACACCAGAACAAAATGTCAGTACAACTGCCGAATATTTAACACACAGTGTGGGTTAAAAATAAATAAATAATGAAATGGGAAGAGAAAAAAAAGTGCATATATAAATAAATAAATAAATAAAATGTGCATATATAAATAAATAAATAAATAAAATAGAATAAAATACATAAATAAATAAATTAGAAAAAAATATATATATAAATGGATGAAGGAAGAAAATAAGTAAATAAATTTAAAAAAAGATAAGAGGGGAAAGAAGATCACAAATTACAGGTTGAGGATCTGGTTAGTGTGATACAATACACTTCAGTTTACACGTTGTATTAATGTACAAATTTGAGAAACTTCGACAGATTTGGACACTGCAGAGGTTCACTTATTGTGTATCCCCAGGTACTTCCAACATGTGGGTTAAGTCTGTCCTCTCTAGATAACACATGAAGCGACCCCACATGTTGTGAAAAAGAGATATTGATTACCTCTGATAGCGTGTGTAATTTTGTCCAAGGGACCACAACAATTTTGATCTTGAGCTTTCTTGAGATATTGCATTCAAGAGAATGACATGGTCGTGAGGTCACAGTGACCTTTGACCACCATATTCTAATCAGTTCTACTCTTGTGTGTGTTTATATTCTTTCTAAAATGCTGGGTGCTCTGAAGCATGAAACAAGAACTCTAAAAAGGAAGACCATTTTCTCACAGCCAGGGAGAAAAGATCACATCTGCTACAGATTGACTTACAGGTGCAGTGCTTGTGATCCACAGGCTTCCCCGCCACTTTGTTTGGATAGCTGCGGGGAACGAGGCAGATCTCCACCTCCCTGTTTTATCTCAGACATCTTGATGTGAGGGTCCGTGGTGTTTCTTAATTAACAGAAACTGAAGCTTTCTTCAAGTATCTCGTCAAGTGATGGCTTTTTAGCATTTTCCCCTCAGTTGCAGCTTCAATATCTGAACGGGTAGGAGCTGGACAGTATAAAACCACACAACCATTGACATTAACAGTGAGCATGAGGCAGAGATTCCCTCTGTGTATGCACTCTGTTAGCCTCAGGGCCAAACAGGGTAGAATGGAAGGTATTGCACTGGAGAGGAAAGGTCCTGATGTTCCTCTGCTGCCTGACGGAGATTAACCTCACATCAGCAGAGTGGCTGCAGAGTGCAAATTAGGATACTGTTCAGGAAGGAGCATGATAGTGAGAAGCCTGCTGAGAATTAACTGGCAGAGAAAAGGCGGAAAACAAAGGGAGCGCAAGATAAACGTCCTCTAGGCCTTTTATGTAAAGTCACGTACAACAAAATACATTAAGGTATATAAATAATGTGACATGTCTCATTAAAAGTAACTTACACACTGTTCACACAATGTAAACGCTAGATCTTTCTCAGTGTGTGTATGTGTGTGCCTGAGTGACAGAGGTATATCTTGTTGACACTGGGGTTGTTTTGATGTCCACAAAGTTTGTATAGAACTTTAGAAGAATGATCTCACATCCTTTGCAAAACATCTGGAAAGCTCCACTTGAGCTGCAGTGTTGACACCCTTCCTCTGCTTGTCCTCTGTTTGTCCTGAACTTAAACTCTGTCAAACACAAACACCTTTCATGTTTAAGTGGACCAACTGAGCTAAAGATAACAATACATGATGAATGAGCTTTTTTCCCCTCATGCGACATATGTCGTCCTTTATGTTGCACTATGTGCTCCAGTAATAAAATCAGTGCAGACTGTCTATCATTTTTATCCAGAGTGATTCATTATTTACTTGTTTATTTATTTATTTGTTTGCCATGCTGTGCCTTGCTCTTTAATTCAGGGATGCTGAAGGATGCTAAACTGGGGCATGACGTGTGAGGAGGCCACAGAGGCTGTAACTTTCAGTCACAACAATCTAATCTGTGCAGCGGAGAACAGAATTTGGGCTCTTTTAACCAAAGATCACAGGAAATATTAACAACCAGGAAAGTTAACAAACTCAGGGGCAACATTTTCACATCTGAGGAAAAATGAAGATCAGCTGAATTAGACAGACAAGAGGTTAAAAAGTGAGAGATCATTTCCTTGTGTGATGAGACAACTTTTTAAGTCAGCAGTGATGTTAAGGAAATGCAGTAAGGAAGAGTTGGGGAGTTCTAAAATTCAAGAATAAAAAAGTTAAAATCAAGAACCTTAGGGTCTGAACAGGTTTTATGCTTGTTCTCAGTCATTTTACTTGTCAAAAATAGACATTAAAAGCTAAAAACAAACCCTTTTAAGACACAAATCATACTTTAAAGTGTTGAGAATGTTACCAAATATGTCAGCATTACAATGATGACAAAAAAAGTAGCAACAAGTCTGGACTTAAGGAAACTTTAGCATTTTTTAAACCTGGAACAATTTTCCATATTTTGTGTCTATGTCACTAACAGGAACACATTTTTAAAAAAATTAGTCCACTACAGAGAGAGACTAATAGGCAGCAAAGTAACCACTTAGGGCACAGTCATGTATGTTTGTTTTTTTAATGATATTTTTTAAGGTTTTATTGCCTCTAATTGATAGGTTGTGAACATGAAGGAGAGGGAACACAGCATGCGGTAAAGGGCTTTAGGTTGGAATTAAACCCACAGTCGCTGCAGCAATGACAAAGACTTTGTTCATGGGGTGACTGATCTACCAGGTGAGTTACTGGGCACCCCACAGTCACGTATGTTTACTGAGGCCATGTTTACATGAAAACAATCCACTGAAAATGGAATCATTTCTCATTTTTATTTTGAAAAAAGTGCTGCGTACAGATAACAATGTTTTGATTGGCCGTGCACACGGATTCACAAAAATGACCAAAACGCTGTAGTTAACATGCCAGGCCAGTAGTTGGCAGTGTGACTTTGTAATGAAACAACACGTGCCTGTGCACATGCGCTTCCTTCTACAGAATGGTGCTGTATAAACAAACAAAATAGCACCCGCACAAACGTTTGTCTGGATGAATGACGAGGTGGAGTTGCTTCAGTAAATCTAAACTTTGCTGGAGAAGCGTTGATAAATTCACTGGGTGAGCAGCACAAACAGAGCTCGGGAGTCCGCCATTGTTGTTGTTGTGACGGTCGACTTTCTCGAGCATGCCTAGTGACTGGAACCGTAATGTGCATGTGCAAAAAGTCTCCGTTTTTAGAGGAACTGCATAGTGCAAGTTTACAGGACAACAGAGATGGTGCTGTTTCCAAAAAATTGCACTCTGGAATCCGGTTTCAAAACATTGCGTTTTCAGGCACCCGAAACGCTGCTGTCATGTAAACACTCGCCAAAATGCAACTAAAGTTTACTGTTTTAGGTTGAAATCATTGTCATATAAACAGGACCTGATAGGGCTTTTTTTACCACTCACAGGCTCAGATGGTTACTATAGAGGCCTTTTCACACAGTCCGCATTCTTGTACAAATTAACGTTTTGTTAGTCAAGTCTGCTCACTGAGAACTGTGGAACAGGTTCGATTTTCTATGTTTTTTCATATCCCTCAAAAGCCTTTAGA
Organism: Epinephelus moara; assembly: GCF_006386435.1. Classification (NCBI taxonomy): domain Eukaryota; kingdom Metazoa; phylum Chordata; class Actinopteri; order Perciformes; family Serranidae; genus Epinephelus; species Epinephelus moara. The sequence goes on from NC_065527.1 coordinate 18,275,505, forward strand.
GAGAAGAAGCCATGACGAAAATGTGGTCTAATCTGTGGGACACGTACATCTGCAACAAGAGAGAGGAACAGGGTGCAAAGTATCATTTCATAACTCAGATTGCATACATTCAACAGGTCAGATAGTAATGATGATGATGAGGATTTAATAGAGGATGAAGATCACACAGAGACAGAGAGAGGAGACGGAGTGGAAGGACAGCTTAGGCCCCTCAGGTAGCTGTGGAGCAAAATGAAAGACAGACAGGGAGGTACTTTCAGGGAGCAAATGAGTCTTTCTTTGTCTGGTATTGTGAATTTTCACAACAAATGCAACGACGACTTTGGAGTGAGACTGGGTTGTACATTTCACTTGATCCAATCTGTTGTTGCAGGAACACAATAGCTCAACTCTTCAAAGTTCAGAACTAGACTTCTATTTGAGCTAGACTTGGTTAGACACAGTAACAAATGGATTGGATCAAATGAAAGGTAAATAAAAGCATTTTATTCATTTGTCAGAATCTTACAATAGCAATCTGAGCCTGTCAGTGACAAAAACAAGCACTCTTAGTGGACGTACATTGACAGTGTGCTTTTGCCCCAAGTGGTTACATCGCAGCACATTTTGCAGCTTCGCACAATATTGGACTTAATTCAAAAACTGTTGTCTCCATTGGTCACTTAGACACAAAAACATGGGCAAATAGGGTCCAGGTTGAAAGATACAGATGTTTCCCTTTAAAGGGAAATTTCGGTTTATTTCAACCTGTCTCCTTTCGTCCTAAATTTGTTTCAAGTGACTAGTGACATAAAAATAATAGTTAGCATGTTAGCCGTTAGCCTAGATACAGCCGGGGCGCATAGTAGCG
>NC_065527.1:18276461-18340382 GCF_006386435.1 Epinephelus moara
GTCTGACGCTACTATGCGCCCCGGCTGTGTCTAGGCTAACGGCTAACATGATAACTATTATTTTTATGTCACTAGTCACTTGAAACAAATTTAGGACGAAAGGAGACAGGTTGAAATAAACCGAAATTTCCCTTTAAGCTTCACAGGAACTTGACGTCAGTGTTCTCACAGGGCCTTGATGTTGAGTCTGAATCTCTTTGGTTTCAGGGAAATTCAAGAAAAAACAAAAATACTGCAAAAATCTCACTCCCACTCTCTGTGTTTTTCCTCTTAGGTTTCTACTGGAGGGTGAGGACGACCTTGCTTTCACCCCCACCTGGATACATCTCTGTGGCTCGAGGAGGGATTGCTGTGAAATATATGCCTCTGCATTCACTCAAAACATTAACCACACACTGCTTTTAACTCAATCCTCTCCAGAGGACCCGAGATCAGTCTCCAAGGGCAACCAAAAAGCTGGGCAGAACTATGTCAATTGAGGCCCCACGACACTGTAGGGGAGGCCGGTTGCCACGCAACAAGCCGTCTCTCCACTGAACCTCACAGTCCAGCTATACTTAAGAGCTAACTCTGATTTCATCAACAAGTCTCTGAATGTTATGCAAGCTGTGCCCTGTCTGGTCTCACAGAGGCAGGCTGTCCTATTATCTCCTCAAAACACCCAAAGAGACATGTCTGGGATTCCAGGAAGGGCCTCTGTTTTGGATCAAAGATTGGAGTGTAGAGTTCTCGAGTAAACCAATCAGTGCAAAACATTTAAATGACCAATTACCTGTGTTTTTAAACACCTTAATTTATCACATATCAGCAGTCATTGGAGATTAATCCTGCATCTGATGAGCACGTTTAGTTATTTCCCTGCACACATAGACCTATATACTTGCCTCTATAGGATTAAAGCCAATCGCAACAAAGTGGAACAGACAGGGAAAACATTTTTTACTTCTCTTTTCTCTTTGGCCTCCCACGCAAAGAGGCCAGAGCTCACAGGCTCAACTAAAGCCCACTAATGTAAGACATATTCATGTGCTCTGGGATTTTTTTTTAAAACTTCTTGTCTCAACTTGATATATATGCAGAAAGGGATGTACGAACAACCTTTCTCTTATTTTTGTTCGTATCTACAATTTGTTCTTATTTTGCTACTGATTTCTGGGGTTCAGCAATGTTCTCTCATTTTCGTTCTTTTTATGGAAAGAGAAAATATAAAGTGGTCAAGAGCACTCTTACCTAGATAAGAAAAAAAAAAACAGCTTGTTTTCACAGTCCACAGATTTAATTAGAAAATTATTTGCAGCTATATATTGATGATCGTTTTGTCATGCAAAGCGTTTAATGGTTTAGCTTGTTAAATATAACGACTTGCTGCTTTCCCTATGAATTATTTCAATTATTTTTGATGTATTAAATTGATTGAAATGTTTCTGCATTGAGCAGTTTTACCTTTTCAGTGCAGGGCTTTTACAACCAGAATTTCTTTTACAGTGTGGTATTAGTACTTTTACTAAGCCTAAGTAAAGGATCTAAATACGACCTTCACCACTGCTGCTGACACAGCTTTTACAGTATCATAAATATCTTGCCATTGCTGGGTTTTTGATTCTTCTGTGACGCCACTACTGATGCTTTGAAAATTCACGTTTACTTTGTTTATGTTTGTGTAACAGTACATCCATTTCACTACTGCAGAAGTTCTTCTTCCACAACCTGTCTTTATAGTATACTAATAGGTTGCTTATGATCAAGAGGGATTCATGAGTCAGCACACCGAGGTATGAGCAGATTTGGATGGTTAAGAATGTTTGGTACATCTGGAGTTGAAAATTAGGAGAAAATAAAAGAGAAATTTAAGAGAGTATTGATGCATTAGGCCTAATTAAGGACTAATTCAGGTCGAGTCCACACATACACAGATGCTTTTTCCCTCCGTCGTTCACAAAAAAAATCCTGTCCACAAAAGCACTGTCCCAATGAAAACCCAGTTGAACTGCTGTCATAACAAAAGCAACATATGCCATCCAATCAGGCGAAGACTAGGGCGGTTCATGCCATCCTAGGAAAAAAAACGATGACCTCCGTACATTCTGACACCTCTGTTCCTCAATAAAGTGGAAGAGCAACTGAACATTTATGTGTAGACAATGTAAAAAGTCCTGTTAGCAAGGTTAGAGCCAGCGCTGTTTTGGGCATGTGCGCCATTGCACAAAATGTTGCTTCATTCGTGATGCCTTATAGAGGAATTTAAAGACATGCGCTCTGATGTTATGAGCAAAAACTCCCTTTCTACATTTCAACACTGAAAACCTAGATTCTGAAAATATAAAGTATCAGTGTACGTGAGGACTTGGCCTGAGCTGGTTGCTTGAAGCATTGAAAATGTCCTTAACATATCAACCTGAAACAATATTCCTAAAAAAAATCCGGTTTTCACACCTTCCTCACTTTGAGTAGTAGGGGTGTAGAGTCAGCTCAAAATATCACCTTTAAAGACCTCTCCACTGTATATGAGGAAGTACAGTTTTACCTTTGAGGACACCACAAAGAACCACTGTTATTTAAGTCATCCCACCAGGAGTTCCTGTCACAGCTAAGCTTAGACCCTGCGAGTGATTGTATACTGTAGTTCAGAGGAAGGATGGTGGAAATCTTTTAAGTGTGACTACAAACCAGAGTGAACACAATGGTCTCCCCAAGAGAGCACTACAACCACAACTTAGCACTATACATCTACAAGCGTGTTTACCTTCCTGTTCTTTGGCCCCTGTGTCCACACTTGTACATTTCTGTTTGAAAGCAGAGAAATGTCTCGCTAAGCAATAAAAAGTGAGGAAGTACTATTTTCCAGCCCTGGATCCGCTACAAGTGGCACCAGTGTTGGGCTTCTACACCTCTCCCCCTGTGACTACTGTGTGATAGGACATGTGATCTGTAATCTGGAGGGGGTGATGGTGATGGGGTGAGCGAGGAATGGGGTGTTCTTTGAAATCAGCATGTGTGTGTGTATTCTTGTGAGGCTTTGCTTGAATATATGTGTGTCTGTGCTAAACCAGATGGGAAGTAACACTATGAAGATGGTCTCTGTTTGTTCACTTCAAGCATTCTGCGGGAAGAACTCAGTGACTCTATAACACACAGAGCGGTTTATTTTATGGCCACAGCATGGAAAGCGTTGATAACTTCTGTGAGCAAAAAGGAACTTCAAAGTCTAATTTATTGCATAATTAAATCAGTGAAATTGAAAGATGTATTCCTTTTTCTGCCCTGAGCAAGTCGCAGATTGGAGAACTAATTTGCTAATGCACTGAAATATGACATGCAAGATTACTTGGAATAGTTCTTTACAGGACTTGTACAAGTTATCATTAAAACCAACTCATGAAAAGCAAATGAAATCAACTTTATCCTTAAAGCTTTGATGTCAAGATCATATGTGACCACACATGTTCAATGACCCATTGAAGAGTCACGCTGCGGGGTTCAGAAGCAGATATCACAGTCTGAAATTTGCCTGTCCCACTGGAAGAACCATTCACCCTCTTGTGCCAGACAATACAGCAGACTGCCTGTGATAGCACATGTTTTTTTCTCAAGGAATCTAAGAGGATGGAAAGTAATGGAAAAGTAATTCTTTGTTGTGGTTTCTGTGCCATAGGTATGCACACAGACACACACACACACACAGACACGCTGACCTTCTATTGCAGGTGGTATGGCTGAATGGAGTTGATATTTTAAAGGTCAGACTACGGTGTTTGTCTGCCCCGCTTCTAATGGTTTATCAAACCATGTAACCGCAGACAGAGGCAGAGAAGGTTACTTCTGAACTTCAGGAATATCCCTTTGAGGGAGAGGGAAATAGGTCTTTCATTTATTTAGGAAGCTAATTAAAGCTGAACATTGCTTGGGCCAGGGTAGGCCATGGACACCCTGATACTTACAATGTTATCAAAAATAACTTGCGGTGTCTGTGTGGGTTTTTTTTTCAAACTTGAGGAGACTTGTTCCCAGTAAATGTTTGTTCCTTACAATCATAGCACTCCTTCACAAAAGTTAAATACTCTCATCTTCTTAGCACAAGGTGCAGAGTTGCACCGCTTGTCAGTGTCACACTCGGCCCGGGCAGCCAATCAAATTAAGCAAGAGGTGGTATTTACTACTGATTTGATGCTGGTTGATGGAGTCAGAACAGTAGGACAATGGCAAATGCAGAGATTAGTGGTATCTAATTATGATGAAGGTGACCCCATTATTATCATTATTCAAATACTAAGTGGCTAAGGCATGCATGGAGTTGCACGAGTAGTCAGATGAATCTCTTGGGTGAGTCAGTGTCATTTACTATGTTGAGCTAGCTAGTTAGCTGTTGGACCGTGAGAGAGTTACAGCACGTGTGAAAGGGAAGGGGGAATTACTATATCTTATCTCGTCATAGTTTTAGGCTACTGACTTTAAGATAGAGACAGAGGGACCACATTTAAGGAGGGCCATGGTGGAGTTCACAGGAGATTAGTTTGGGTTTTTCTGTTAATCACATTCGATTGCTGTGCCTTTAGCAATGCATCTTAATGCAATTGGGAGCTAACAAACATACAAAAATAACGCAAAAACAGGATTGTTATGAATCTATTAATGCTAACTTTGCCAGTATTAGTCGGCTTTTATCAGAGACTTAGTAATGTCAAGTAAACAAAATATATCAGTATCCATCCATCCATTTTCACCCGCTTATCCAAGGCCGGGTCATGGGGGCAGCAGGCCAAGCAAAGCACCCCAGACATCCCTCTTTCCAGAAACACTTTCCAGCTCCTCCATGAGGTTGTGGACTAGGACCTCATGGCGTTCCTAGGCCAAATGAGATATGTAATCCCTCCAGCATGTTCTGGGTCTGCCCCGGGGCCTCCCACCAGTGGGACGTGCCCGGAACACCTCTAACGGGAGGCGCCCAGGAGGCATCCTGATCAGATGCCCGAACCACCTCAACTGACCCCTTTCGACGTGAAGGAGTAGTGGCTCTACTCCGAGCTTCCTTCGGATGTCCGAGCTCCTCACCCTATCTCTAAGGCTGAGCCCAGCCACCCCACAGAGGAAACTCACTTCGGCCGCTTGTATCCATGATCCCATTCTTTCGGTAACTACCCAGAGCTCATGACCATAGGTGAGGGTTGGGACATAGATGGACCAGTAAATCGAAAGCTTCCTAGCTCCCTCTTCACCGGTGCAGCACCTGCGTCCCTGCAGAACCCGCACCAAACCGCCAATCCATCTCACGCTCCGTTCTACCCTCACTTGTGAACGATATATCAGTATGTGATTCTTTAACTCTCATACTGACATAGATTACTAGCCCATGTACTTCCATAGCATGATTGTGTCTCTCTCTCTCAGTTATGGCTTTTATTTTTGATGTGTCACCCCAAGATTTTTAGTGGTACTCGACTGTTCATGGGGCGCCACTGAAAGGAGTATATGGCACGAATAGAAGCTACATGTCAATATTGCTATGGACACATTACATTACTTACATTAAGTAATTCATGTTACATATTGTCACTGAGCGCATACAGGCTGAACTTGGCTTAGGAAACTTTTCTTTACAAAGACAATAGGCCATCAGGAAGGCTGACCTGATGAATACATCGAGATGTGTTGTAGGCAACAGGCACTTCCCCACAGTGCACTGGAGAGATAACCACAGCCTGTGATAGGTGGGAGGAAAACGGAAGCCATTAGTCTCAGGCTGACCTTTCTCCAAGTGGTTTGTAAACAGGCCTTTCAGCAGCGTAAACCCAAACAGTAAGCCCTTCACATGAGATTTATTAAACCACAAAGTTTTTCTTTTTATAGCATCTCTGTCATGTTGTTTGCCAAGCTGACAATCAGTGGTTGTGCTTTGTCAGTGTACTGTAACAGCGCTGCCATAAAAGCTATGAAGCAGGCAGAGCTTTTTGCTAATGTATCTGTAGGACAGGGCTGTTTTTCTTTATTAAGCTTAACCGTATAACCATAAATCTGAGGTCTGTGGGTTTACAGCTGTTTGAGTCGACAGCCGTGTGAAACTGACAGAGAAAGAACTCAGCTGCCTTCCCCACAACGCACAGCTGCACGTTAAACAAACAAGCACCCTCTGCGGATCCACTCCTTTGTAAGCTCTTTGTCTTGTCAGGCACTTTTGACGGGGAAAAAGCAGAAGGGAAAGTGGAGCATGTAACTAAAAGTCAAGATCCTGACACCACTGATGTTAGACATCAGAAATGACCAATCATTTGGACAGCAGAACAGTGAGAGATGAAGGTTTCTAAAGGGCTTTGCTGCTCTAGAGGGAGCAGTAGAAGCAGCAGAAAGAAGAACTTAGCCTTAATTTAAAAAAGAACTCCAGATATGTTTTATAAATGCAAAAATACTTATACTAATACTGATAACCACCATCACTGTTGCTGTGGGTTATGCTTTTCACTTTCTCCGGTGCTGCTCGTGCCAGTGAAAGAACAGCACACATCAAGATTGCTAGCGTTAGAGGAAACATCTCAGAGATTTAGCCATATCAATCATATGAGAATGGTAAGTGTAGTTAGCATCTCTTATCTGCTTATGTTGTTTGTTAGCTTGTTAGCCTGTAGGCGAACTGGCAGTGGCTGACACAAGCCCCTTTTACACTGCCAGATTTCCCGCGAATGTTGGGCCGTTTAGCCGGCAGGCTGCGAGCATTTAGACACACAGAACCAGATTGGCAGGTTGATCCGAGGTGCCCAATTTTCTGCCTCGTAGGGTAGTCGTATTGGCGGAACCCTTTTAGTATAAACAGACCAAGGCGCCCTTCCACAACAGGAGGGGCTGTTTAAGACATGTGGGAGGAGCTGTTGATGATGCCGCACATGCGACCCACTGGCAGTGGATAAACAGGTGTTTACGTCACACGCTGAGCTACACGTTTTGTTACTTGCTCACGCCCCCCATTGCCCTGAAAAAGGTGCATTCTGTATAAACAAAAGTAGGTAGGCGGCATTTTGCCACACTCCCCGATTTTGTTTTTATACTGCCAATGCTGAAAGAAGACTGATTGGGCTTTCCTGCAAATTTGCACAATTCCTGTTTAAAAAGGGCTATAGTTTAAGTGGTTGTGAAACATACAATAATATTTCCTTCGATGGGACGCTCTAGCGTTTACTTAAAAAAAATACACACTGTACCATGTATCTTGTCAAAACTTTCACCATGCCAATGCAAACTCAGCTCTTTGTCAAGTCCACTCTGAGCCGAAGGTTTCCTCGCCGGTGTTGTATCAAAGCCTGTTCCCCCATCAGTATGTTTCCATGACAGACAGCGATTGGCTTTCATATTAGTGATGCATCTAGTCTATCTTTCCCAGCGTACGTGTCGTCTTATATTTTAGGGAAGTGCACAGACATCGACCCCTTCAGTGTGAATGTGAAAACACACAAACTTTGTACTGATAGAAGTCTTTGTAATCAAGGTCGGGGATAAAAACAGCAGAAAAAATAACATTTTTGAGTGGGAGGGGACTTTAACCTCCATGATATGTTGTGTTGGACCTGCTGACATGGTCTTGGTAACAGTTTTGAACAGATTCCCTGTAACTGCACTTGCAACAAAAACAAAAACAAAAGTTATTGTCACATCTCAAAATAGTGACAGGAGTGTAGCCTTATAAATAGCTCTGTGGCTCAGAATCTAGAGTGGGTCGTCCACCTATCAGAAGATCAACGGTTCGATCCCAAGCTCCGTCAGTCTGCATTTCAAGGTATCCTTATAGGCAACCTACTAAACCCCCAATTTCTCCCGATGCCTTTTCCGTCAGTGTATGAGTACGTAACTAAGTAGCAGGTGGCATCTTGTATAATAGGATGAATGTGACAAGCAGTGTAAAAGTGCTATACAAGGCAAAGAAAGGCTACAAACTGAGCTCATATGCTGTTTTTGTGGCTTAAACCTGCACTAACACAACATTTTAACACCTTTTCAAATGTATATGGCTGCCTATTTTCACACTCAGCAATCATGGAGCACTGTCAACATTAATTTGCAGTTATGTTTGTGTCTATCTGACTCTGCTTTTGGTCTCCACTATCTCCACTACCTCTGCTATCTTTTGCTGATAATAGCAGCCTGTTGCTACTACTGGAAACCAGTGGATATGAGTGGTGAGCATGAAACAAAACAGTAAAATTGTGGGTAATGAAACCAAAACAATGAACCGAAAGATACTAAAACAGTGAGTTGAACTAGAGTCGGGTGCTAATTCTCTATGGATTTTTCATTATGAGCGACACCTTTCACATTGCACATTGTCATTAAATCCATTGTTAATCCAAAAATAAAGATTAGAGTAGCTTTCAAGTATGTAAGTAGATCACCAGCGGGAAGGAAAGGAACATAGTTTTAAAGGAAGAGGAGGGTTTGTACTGTGACATGAACAAACCTTTCACCTCCTCACCACAGTGTGCCAACAGGGGAAAGGTGAGCATGTGGCGAGACGTTACAGCAGCAGGGTATAAGACAATTAGGTGAAGGATAAGGAGTTGAGGAGGAGGATGACAGGAATTTGCTTGAAGCAGGAGCCGGTGGGAGAGCAGTTGTATTCTCGCTCCCCCCTTGGGTGTTCCTGTCAGGGCTCCAGGGAAGCAGACATAATTCACTTAATTGGTTCTCACTGTCTCACATATAAGACACAGATTTTTCTCCTCTAGGACTAGCAAGGACTTCCCTCTGCTGCCTCAGCAAATGAAATAGTTTTTCCTGTCAGTACTGTCACATATTTTCAAGTACAATCATAAATCACATGAGATACAACTGCGTAAACATTACAGACTCTTTGGTGTGTGCATGAAACCAATGAATTAAAGAGATTAATCCTATCTGAGACTGTAAAGAACAACTCGGAACATGAAATTGTGAAGTTGTGTGTCTTGCCTGTTGATGGATTTACACCATCACATAAACAGTCTCAGTAATTTATACATAAATCACATGACGGCACCCCTACCCATGTTCTCTGAAAACAGGACGTGAGTGACCCCTTTCCCCACATTCTCTGGATGACTGACGAATGCTTTGTTCATTTCTTTAACCTGCGACCCACTAGACTCATTCTTGCTGGGCTAAATCAGTGTGCTTTAACCTTTGTGTGTACCAGGAGCTTAAACCAGTGCGTGGTTGTACAAGGCCACATGCCAGTGCGGGAACAGCATGGGAATAGGATAAAGCCAAATCTGCAGAAATGAACAAGAGTGGAGTATTTCCCACTGGGCTTTCTGACAGACTTATCTGAATGATGAATTTTAGGATCCAAGAGTCATTGCTTTTTGTAGAGAGTTCCAAATTACTGTTGGCTCAGACCTGTGATATGCTGTTATCTATAGAGCCTTTATGTAAACTGGCTAAATTCCACATTTTGCCCAATGTAAACAATCAGCACTGATAGTAAAAGGCAAATGCCACTTAGTTTATGATTCATGTATAAGCTGTATAGCGCAGATCAATACGGTTAAGTCAAATGGAAATTTAAGAAATCTAAACTTTCTCCATACATGATTTTGGTGTCGTTTTCTCTTTGTTCTCAGGGTGTGGACAGGCATGGCAGTGACTTTCTAAACGTTTTCAGCTAAAACATTCATTCCGTATGTTTAAGAAAGGAATTGTTTGACATTTCGGTAAATGCTCATTCGCTTTCTTGCCGTGAGTTAGATGAAAAGATTGATACCACTGTCATGTGTGTCCATCAAACATAAGGCTACAGCCAAGAGATAGTTAGCTTAGCTTAGCATAAAGACTGGAAACAGCTAGCCTACAAAATTCCGAAAGTCTTTTCATTACAGTGAGGTTGTTAGGGAGCCAATCTTGAAACCCATTGGCTAACGATTTTGTCTCTGGGAGCAACAGACAATATATCCGGATAGAGATATCAGATAATGGATGTCCAGGCAAAGACTTCCTCTTCCATGCACCGGTCATTGTTAACTGTCCGATTTGTAACTTGAGATGCAAGAATGCAGCTGTAGTTGTAGTTATAACTAATCTCTATAAACAGGTATCTGCCTACAAATGTGGATACATTTAAAAAAGCAAATTAAAAGAGAATAAAAAGCTAAATTGTCGTCGGACGATAGCCGGTGGGTCACGAGATCGCACTTAGGCCAATGCGTTCCATCTCTTTTACTCTCCACATGGAATGTTTACCTGCAGTACTGCTCGAACTATAAATGGACAGAAACCAGAACACATCTGATATCTGTTTCTAGAGATTATTTTACTGATTCCAGTCTTGTGCTAAGCTAAGCTAAGCTAAGCTAACTGCCTGCTGGCCGTAGCCACACAGTCTTCATTGTAAAGACATACAGGTGGTATTGATCCTCAGATTTGCCACCCTTTCTCTAAAGTGTCAGACTATTTCTCAAGCAAAAGACAACTTGATTGAATGCCCTTACAATAATCGAGTTCATGTGTGCGAGCCTCCCTTTTGTATTTGAAGTATCCAAGGCCAACAGGAACCTGTGCTCGTCTGTTGCAACTCCTTTAAAAAGCAAAATATTTTTTCATTCAAGGACTCAACGATGTCAGAAGGGCTCATGTAACACACACACACACACACACACACACACACACACAGACCAAACACACAGAAACTTGAGTTCCTCAGGTGCTTCTCTGAGCAATTATTTGACCTTGTTCCCATGGGGTATGTCTAGGAGCATGGTACACATCCTGTAGAGACACAGCAACCTTTTTCAAAAGAACTGAATGAACCGCGTAAACCGTGCCTGTCTCACGCTTAACTCTGTAAGGGGCAAAGATCAAATGAACTGAATGAAGGGGCCTGTCTGCCATGCATACTGTACTAGTGTGCAACAGCAAAGCAATCAGCCATGGTAAAAAGAAACATTTTCCTTGTGACATCAAGGAAAAATGAAGCATGCAAATGTTTCATCACAAAGCTGTAATGGATGAAAAAAGGCTGCCGTGTGCCATTAGTGTGCCTCTACAGTAAACGTGACCAAGCCAGAGGTGCATGTGCCTTGTGCCAACCAGAAACACACTTGAGTGGCCCAAGTGCCTCTCCTGTGTGAGTTAAAATGATGCAGATCTTGGTTTTAAATGGCCCCAAAAAGGACACGTCTTCACTCAGAGCTGCTTACACTGTACTTAATGTACTGTTCACCTATGTTGACTCAAAGAGTAAAAACAGATTACATAAGTTACCATTTCAGCCAATAAGGTACACACTGTGACGTCCAGTGATATGACAGTGTGCCCAATATTTACAAAAGATACCTTTATCTCATGGTGCGTTGATATATAATATCTGCGTACTACTGTTTTTATGTTGCAAGCTTATATTTTACTGCATTGTAGCAATGGTGAGGACTTGCTTTTTCACAGGGTAACAACAAAGATATGGGTTTTACAATTCAACAACTGTGTTACTGTGACAACGCATCATATTTTATGAGATCATTTTGCATATGAACATATTCTACAAAGTTCATTCAAGCACCAGGTGTGATGGGGCAAATGTATGATGGATATACAGTGAAGTAATCAAGCAAAAGCATCTCACAAAATAAAAATACTGACTAATTTAATACTATTCTGCATTCTGCAGAGTGAACTCAGTTACTTTCCACATCTGGGCTATAGCCTACATTGCCCAACTGCCACCAGTACAATGACCAGTTCAACCAATCTCCCATCAGCCCTCTTCCACCATACACACTTACTCTCACAGACAAACACACACACACACATACACACACACCTCCACAGCAGTAATCCCACCAAGTTGTCGGGTTCTATGGGGGTCAGCGTTTGCCGGACGCAGCTTTTATTTGGGCCCGATTACTTTTGGGCACAGTCATCGTATGGCCTCTGTCGACAGGGATAACGTTCATTGGGGTCGGATTGGCGTCCGCCTCACTGGTTCCATTCACTGGGCCAGGCACAATCATTTCGAACTGGCAGACCTAACACCTAACCCACAGTGCTGGGCCAGCCCAGTCAGCAAATAAAATACACCCCCTCCCTCCTCACCCCTTTAGTAATCAGAGAGAGGAGGGGGAGAAAATGAGAGAAAGGGTGAGACAAAGACAGATACGGGGAGACGTAAGAAGAGAGGTGCAATGGAGGAGAGAGTGGGAGACATGAGTGGGCAGCACCTGCATTTGGGAAAGAGGGATATAAAAAAGAAGACAGAGAGGCTGTGTGTGTGTGTGTGTGTGTGTGTGTGTGTGTGTGGGTGTGTGTGTGTGTGTGTGTGTGTGTGTGTGAGAGAGAGAGAGAGACAGAGAGAGAGAGAGCTTCATCAGCTGACTGGCCAGCAGCTCTTTTGAATCAAAGCCGTTTCCGCAGCAGCTTTTACTGAGTTTTGAGTGTTTGACCCTGATGGCCTCTGTGGCAGACTACTGATATGTCACATAACTCGGATGTTCGGGATCCCTAAATGTGGCTGCAAGCCCAAAATCACACCTCCCACCCTGAGGATGTACATCAAAAAGATCAAGATGAATATATATATTTATTTATATAATGTGCCTGACTTAAGGAAAGCAAGAGAAACACGTAGCCAGCAACATTTTTACATTTGAGGTTATACCATCCCATCAGTAATATAGAACATATAACATTAATAGAAATAATAGAGACTATTCTAATGGTTGTATTTGATGTGTGATGATTTTGAATCAACAGGCCTCTGCTGCTCTCTTGTGGTGCAACTGAAAGGTTGCGTTCTTTGAGTGAGAGCTAAGAGGAAGGACATTTATCTCTGAGCGTCAGTAGCTATTTGTGTTTTCACACTTGTTATCATGAAATTTGAGACTGAGTGCAGAATAATTCACACTTAAGCTTACAAAAGGAAGTTGCTCAGTTCCTCGTTACACTAAAATGTTAGTGTTATTGACCTTATAAGCTAAAACAAGTTGGATTTCCTTCAGTTTGTGAGTTTATATGTAGTTAATTATATACATACCTAACAAACACAACACACCATACGTCCTATTGGTGAAACTTGGTGACGATGGACACCTTAGTTTATCGGGCCAAGATAAATATAGGATCTCCCTCATATGATACTGTTCCCATGTAGAACCTGCTGAACCTGTTCAATCGCTGACAGCTGGTGTTTCTGTCTGTACACTGCAGAACTAAAACATTTGGAATAAGCCAAGCCAGACGATAAGATAAGATGAGATGAGATATATCTTGGTTGTGGTTGCTGATACATAGCTTTCATTATATCTGATAAGAGACATGCTGATCATGCTGAAATGAGTGGACAAATAAAGATAAGGGTGAAGTCTGGTAATTTGGACAATTGGTTCTCTGCCATATTTCTATAAAGAAAATATGTTGCAGAGTAAAATAATTTAGAAACTTTGGACCTACAAACACCTCAATTACCCCTACTTCACTCCCATGACATGTTCAGGTAAAATGGGACAGCTGGTAAAGTAACATTGGAGGACACATTTTGTTTTTTAAATGGTTAAATTAATTTATTAGTTCAGTCATTAATCCATTGAATTATTAAAGTTGTCCAGGAAAATCAACATACCACGTAGTTTTCCTTGCAAGTTCTCTTGCTCTGCCCATTATAGTTACCTTAGACCAATAACAATAATTGTTTCATGTAAAGGACATGTGTAGTAACAATGCAGTAATATTTTAAGAAAACCTATTAAAATAAAACTAATAGGTAATATTCAATTTTAGTTTATATTCTTTAAATATTTTATTTTACATATTGAAGTCAAACACATTAATAAACAAAATATAACCATCAAATGGCAATATAGAAAATATAGAAATCAGTAAAAAATAAACAATTTCAAAATTTAATCAAATAAACAAAGTGCAACATGGCAACAAAATAATGTAACTAAACACAACATTGAGAGTCACAGGGCAACATCTACATTAGGGATCATATAGTCAGGCACATTCTCAATACAGGAAGACTGTACAGAGATTTTAAGTGATATATAATCCACAAAGGGTTGCCATATCTTCTACAATGTTTCACTCTTATTTCTCAACCTGTAATTGATTTTCTGTAAAGGTATACAGCAGGAATGTCAAACATACGGCCCGGGGGCCAGAACCGGCCCAAAAAGGGTCCAATCTGGCCCACTAGATGACTTTGCACACCTATTATTGATGCACCTGTGAAGGCGAAGAGATACCAGGTTTAAACAGTGAGTAGGTACTTCATGTAAAATGCTGCCTCAGAGGCTTTTCCACCCTGACCAGAATACAGCTCTCTGAAATAACAATGAACACTTACGGTGGTCATATTTAAAGATATAGAACATCGTAAAAAATATCAATCAATCAATATCAGACTTCTATCGTAAAACTATATTGGTGGAACCTGCTGCTGAGGCACTGACAGAACTTTAGACTGTAAATGGTTTATAAGACAAGGGATGACTTAACCTGCTTTTTCCATAGCTTCCACTTTTAAATTATTTTTTAAAAAGTCACATGTAATGAAAGTGAGTAGTAGACTGACTGAATGTGGAAAAACTGAGACATACTGTTGGGTTTGCACATATTTTTCTGAGGATATCATCTGTTGTGTAAATGGATGAACGTTTTCAGAATTGACTTCTTTACACTTAAAAAGGGAAAAATTTAAAGGTGTCGTTATCTATAGGTTATTATGTAATGGTTTTACTGGTGCAGCCCACTGGAGATCAAACTGGGCTGTATGTGGCCCCTGAATGAAAATGAGTTTGACACCCCTGGTACACAGCTATTCATTTTATTCATTAAAAACCACATTCCAATTTGGAGGGGGGAATTTGATTTCCATTTTAACGCAATACATTTTTTATTAGCAATGGCCAGCAAAATGTTTGTGAGCCTTAGAGCATGGTTATTGTTTGAGGCTGGACTTGGTAAAGTCACCCAGTAAAGAAATCACCATGACTACTAGATAAGGTGTCACATACACCCTGCCAAACCCCTGAAGTTTAGGGCACTCCCCAGTAAACTGAAAAAAATGTTCTGTTTATTTATTTATTTATTTTAAAATAATAGTGCAATAAATAGTTTTTGTTACCACAAGCTACTGAGAGAACGTGATTTTGGGCCTAGTGATGGAGCTGTTGCAGCACATTAGGAAAATACACAGGCTGCTCCTTTAAATGGAGCATACCATTAATGACAAAAGGGGGGGTGTTATTAGCAATTTCCACAACTTGATGGTATTTCACTGATATCTACTGCATAAACGAGGTAGATAATGTAATTATGAATTACATGTTATTGTTTTATTTGAATGGCTGAAATATTTTACAACGACACCGACCTGGAAGGTACTATTTAACATTGCGTGATCCCGGAAATCCCTGTATTTACAAACCAGCGCTGTGCCTGTATCCAGCAGCAGCACAGCAGGGAGCTAATGAGCGGAGCTAAGGAGCCATCACCTGACACCGTGCAGACGTTTTAAAAAATATTTTCTTGTGACATTAGACTGTGAAGTGGGTCAGACATGTCTGCGACACCGCCGAGTGACAGCCGCGGCCCGGAAGGAGACGCAAAGCAGCCTCAGACAAACGCGACAACGGAGTACTGCGCGAAGTTGCAGCAGTGGATGTGGCAGTATTACTGGGGCTATGCCAACTGGCAGAGCTGCTTGGCTCTGTCAGCCTTCCCCTTCCCTCCTCACTGCAGTTTCCCTCCGCCGGGCACGAGCGCTCAGACACCGGGTCCACCTGCATCGACATCCGGCGGTGGACAGCAGGCTTTTGACGCCCTGAACGGGTACAGCTACCCTTACCCCCTCAGCTTCCCTGCACCCTACCCTCACCCAGGTGGTGCCCACACGGAGCAGACCTCAGCTACGGATGCCCGGCGGCCAACCCAGCAGCAGCAGAATGGGAATCCACCTCAGGCAGGTATGGACCAGTGTTACAGTGAGCTGCAGTAGTATCCAAAGGCCTGCACTAATGTGTGTGGGCATTATTCTGTACAAGCTGGGTCATGTGCCTGATGGGAAGCAGGGTTAAGTATAATGCCCTGTGGAAACAAGCTTAAATGCTTAGAGTCATTAGGGTCTTTTAAGTGCTTTGTTAACCTCTGATAAGTTCAGCAGACCTGCTGTAGCCAGTCAAGGTAATTTATTTCATTATTTAAATTAGACAGGCTAATGCAGAAATGTGTCCCACTGGGTACAAGAGTATTCTCAGTACACTTGTCTTTTCATGTGCTTCCCTGCAGGACGGGAGTACACCATCCCCTCTCCTCTCCAGAGGTTCCTGGCTGAGACGGTGGACTTCTTTATCCTGTTTTGTGTGAAGGCCACCATCGTGCTGTGGATCATGCATCTGAGTGGTATGAAGTGAGTGAAGCTATTAAACAGATTCAGGCATCAGTTAATGCAAAATACAGAATTTGCATCTCCAAAAAGTCTGCATTACATTCCCCAGATGCATCCTCACACAGTCTCACACAGTCTCCTCTCTTTAAAGGGACATTGCCAAATTCATCACCCACTTCATCGTGGAGGAGATAGACGAGAACACATCCATGGAGGACCTGCAGAAGATGATGGCTGTCGCTCTGGTCTACAGGGTGCTAGTGTGCATCTATGAGGTGAGTCTCTGCACTGCCTCGACAAAGGTGGTACAGATGCAACATGCAATATTTTAGCTCGTCAAGCTGCGTGGTTCGTGTTTATAACCAAAGTTGCATAATACAGTGCTTGATAGTTTTCATATAGATTCATATTGACATATTGCTCAAAAGTAATTTCACATCGATCCATTTACAACATTTAGAAACACCTTTCAAGTCTACGGGGAGGGAATGAATGAGTTAAGGGACTTCTTCCTAACACATCAGTTGTATTTGTAGTGAAAATAAATGATATAACATTCCCCATTTCCTCCATTCACACTCAGCATGAGCCGCCTCATTGTCACATGCTTGTGTGTAATAATGAGTCTGAGTTCTCCTGCAACACAACATTACCTCCCACAGAGGACACTGATGCAACGTTGCATTCATAGTTGCCGTAGATGAAGTCATGTATCGCGTCTCTTGTTTGACTTCTGCATCAGCGGTTGTTTTCCCAGGTGGGAGCCAGCCTTGGGACGCTCAGACACCTCTGCTCACACTAATGCCATCTGGCATGTTTCCTTCTGTCTAAGCTTCTGCACTTGTTTGTGTAAAGCTGACAATTAATTTCTTGCCTTTTAACTCCTGCTGCATGCTATAATTAATAAGTTCTGCCTTTAGCTGTTGTTATGTGCATTTTATAAGGACGGTCAGGAGCCCACAGGGTTATTACCAATGTGCATCTCACATTAGCAAAAAAAAGAAATTGCGTGCAGTATTAAACTGTGTAAATCTGTCCTTCTTGTCCAATCAGACCATCTGTATCTGGGGTGCCGGTGGTGCCACACCAGGGAAGTTTCTGCTCGGCCTGCGGGTGGTGACGTGTGACACATCCACTCTGGTGCGACCCAATCGAGTCCTCGTAGTCCCAGCATCTAATGTTTCATTCTCTGCGTGAGTAATCAGACACTGGATACTTTTAAATTTGATTGTCCACGTTTGAGTCTATTCTGGTGTCGAACACTAAGTTCACACTGAATGCAGTCTCAATCTAACCTCTTGTTTTGTCTTGTTCTTTTGTCTTAACTTCCACAGCTCTACAGTGCGAGCGCTCAACAAGAACTTCTCCATCGCCTTCCTCTTTCCCGTCTTCATCACCTTGCTCTTCTTCCAGCACAACAGGACTGTGTACGACATCGTGGCAGGGACCATTGTTGTGCAGCGCCGAGGGGGCAGATAGCCTCTCCTCAGGCGGCAGACTCTCGTATACTTGACAAGGTATAATGACAAAGCGCTGCAGGCCCACGTGTGCTAAGTGTCTTAAATTTAAACCAGCCACATCTGAACAATGCATTTGCCCATTTCTTCATTGGATCAAACAAGGACTCAAACTGCACTTTAAAACTGGATGCGTACTGTTTTAGGCCTGGGTCATTTGGAGTCAAAATAATCCAGCTTTACATCTTTAATATTTTTTTTTTACCACTGAATCAACAGATAAGCTGTCAGGAGGAAACCCTCTACAGTATTGTGATTTTTGATAATCGCAAAGTATGTTCAGCTGAAAATGGTGCTGTCCGATGTTTCTGGGATATTTTGAGACTTTTCTCATATGGTGTGAATTTTAACATGTGTGCTATGTCATAAACTTTTTTTTTTGTGAAGCTTATTGTCGTAATGTTTGAATCTTCAAACCGGAACATGCAATCAGAGTAATTTGACACCACCTATCATCACAGAAGAGTTTAATGCATAAAGCTGCATTTTCTTTTAAGCATTTTTCTTTTCTTCCAGGTAACAATGGTGACTCACATGTTTGGTTTGCTCATGTATTGTGTTGACATTGTGTCTCAGACTGAAGGAAATTAACGCCAGGCTTATTTGCATCTATTCTTTGTGCCTATGGATATTTTAATGAGGAAGTATTATTTCGCTATTTTAAATGTCGTTGTAATTCTTGTGACTCAGGGCAACTGTTTTGCATCACAGAACCACTGATTGTCTGAACTGCACTATGAATTCCTACTGCTCATGTCAGATGTCTACTTATGCACGATGTCAATAGCCTGCGAGCCAGAAGACAATATTGGCATTGTATGTTTCTGCAAACTATGGAAAAATTACATCTGTACATTTCACACGTATCATATCAACGTTCCTAAAGTGAAGTAGTTCTGATTACATGTGTATGAGCTGACAAATGGGGATTGTGGATGGCGTGAGACCTAGGCAAGATGGCTGCCAAGCTGCAGACCACCGTTTGAAACCAAGAAATAATAAAACCTTTTTTTGTTGTTGTTGTTTTTAGTGAGACATTGTGGTATTTCCAGCTGTGACTGTAGCACCAAACTGGGTATTTTAGGCTAAAACTTTTTCTTTTTCTTACCATAACCAAGTGGTTTTTGTGCCCAAACACAGTTTCAACATACTTGTTGTATAATAACATACAAAGGTTACACATCTGTGGTTTGCAGAAATGTACAATGCCAACATTTATCCTGGCGACTGATGTAAAACTCCTCTGGTATCAAAGATAATTAATGATTTATTAAAATGTGACAATGTTGGCGTAGCATTCCAGTTTAAAGTTAATTTAAATCCACAGTATGGCGACTTATTTACCATACTAATACATGATTTATGTAAAATATTAAGGCCATATTGTCTCAAATATACATACCTTCACATGTGAAAGACAAACTTATTCAAATATTTTGATACAACTAACCATTTTGCACATGATATCTCAATTTACAAGACACATTCTGACAAAACCAAGATAAAACAACCGCCTGCTGATCTAGCACTTACAAAATAACACTGATTACCACTCATGAAGTAGCTGTTGAAAACTGAATAAAAGATCCCAAATAAGTTTCTTCTTTAAGACTTTCATTTAACGACTTTTGTCCCCTTGCTTAAGTGAAAATGTAATTGGTGTCCTTAATTGGTCCAAAGGGGGTGCTGCCTCATTAAAGGGGGAACATGTTTCTTAGCAACCTTCATCTGTGCAGCTCTTAAAGGTGCACAGAGGAAATGTTTGAATGTAGCATGGAACTTACGAGTGTTGGAGAAGAGCATGCAAAGTGTTTGAGTGTCGTAATGCAGTGTCTTGTGAGGACTAAGAAGGGTGATGTGTTACTAACAGGAAAAAGTTTCAGAGGTCAAACAGTAAAAAAGGGCTGATTTAGCAAAAAACTTAAATGACAGGATTTTCAGAATACATTAAGAAATCAATCTTCTTTGTCTCATGCCTGAGAATGTGGGTGACAGAGCTACCGTGCTATAGAAATACAGGATTAAAGGGATTAGTTTTAACTTAAAGACCTGTAAAGAACATTACACGCTCTGGTACTACAGGCACGTGGTTTGCACCTTGATGTCAATATCTGACTTTCAACCTGACGGCATCCTTAAACTGAAGTACAAACCAACTTCTAGTTGAAAACTACAACAGAAATCGTCCAAACCAACCAAACTCCACTATAAAGATGTCATTAAATGTACAGTAGGAATATTATTTGCTGTTTGCATTGATTTCACAACTGCTGTGCTTTTTCGCCCATGTTGAAAAGAGAATTTCATGTGGACTTGTTAAATACAAAAATGTTGCATCTTTAAACATGACTGTTCTCCACAGCTGCTATAACACTTTATGCCACATGGGGGTGACATTAGACAACACAGATTATTACAGATTGTTGTGGCCCAGATACAGTAGATGGAAACAGACTGTAGTTATTAGATGCTGGCATTATTTTCAAAGATAAACAACAAAAAGTATTGTCTGTGTTTTTGCTACTATTAAATACATAACTTTTATCAGAACTGAGGGCAAAAAACAAACGCTGACTTGCACAAATATATTTCTGCAGCACCTGCCTTCCTGTCCTGTCTGTCACTTCACAGTTACAGCAGCAGCTAATGATGTGATACACATTGTACGCACACATTGCTGACAGACGTCTATTTTAATTCTTAGACAGCAATTGCTTTTCTCTGTGACATCTCCAGCCGTTTTTGGGTTGCTGACTTGTGCAAAGTCACTGCAAAAATATCTGTGCATGAGAAGCTGTTAGGCTGCAGGTCATGCAAGGTGATTTACTTGGATAAAGAATGATGCAACTTGTTGACTTACATTTTTGATTTAGCTCCCCTAGATATACTCTGCGAGGGGCAAAATTGACCTTAAATGGCAGTACCACTGTGCCAACTTTTCTCACGCATCAATAAACTTTTAGTGTTTGATTAAAGGGACAGTTCACTCCAAAATCAAAAATACACAATAGTCCTCTTACCTGTAACGCTGTTTTTCAGTGTAGATTATTTTGGTGTGAGCTGCACAGTGTTGGAGATATCAGCCGTAGAGATGTCTGCCTTTTCTTGAATAAAATGGAAATAGGTGGCATTTGGTTTGTGGTCTTGAAAGTGCCAAAAATCATGACTCAATTACTAAAGATAATCCACAGACCTTTTTGTGAGCAGTTTCAAGTAGGAACTATTTACTGTCAACCGAACTACACCTGCCAGCTGTATCATCGCACAGAAGGAAGACTGCATCTACTCGCACTCCCAACTCGTCAAATACAGACGGTTGGTCAGTGGGCCAACACGTCAAACTACGACACTCTAGGTGCTCCTTCGGCATCAGTTTTGTACGCTTAGGGAGCGCCCTTGTCAATTTACACTAGTTACATGCACTGTCTTTTCAAAATAAATCTTCATTTTCACAGGAAATGTACAACTTCAGCTTGTTAAACACGTGGTCTCTTTTCAAAATAAATTTCAGACATGGGTAAAAAAGTTTTTTAAGTTTACTTCCTTAGGTTTAGGCAACCAAAGCACACGGTAAGGGATTGTAAAAACCTCATTAGTAGTTTTTTTTTTACAAACATAATGTAACGTCACGTGATATACGTCACTCATGCAGTGTGCTACACAAACTAGCACACTACACTGTTAGGAGAATAACTCAATTGACTTGGTTCACAGGGGAAACAAACAGCAGCCTCCTGGGTGAAAGTCCAGAATTTGTTGGGCCCATCCACCACCTCCTTTCCTCCTGCCCAACCCATGCGAACATTTCCACTCTTTAGTTGCTCGAAGCATCAAAAATTCCAGTGCAGCCCTTACCGTCGCCTCGGTGCATAGGTATCTGATGCCGAAGGCCAGGCCTGCCAAAGTGGGTCCCTCTTCCAAACCCATCAGGGGTGGGAGGGCAGCAGAGAGAAGTAAAATCAAACATTGACTGCAAAAAGTACTGTAAGGTATAAATGTGTAAGATCAAATTGTGTGCAGAACTGAAATAGTGTAAAGAGTATATGGCTGTTAACTCTTAGTTTTTCAGTCATACCAAATGTATATAATTGCAAGACTTTAGGGACCCCAGTGTGCAGAAATAATTTTGAAAAAAGGCGATGTTACTTCTTCCCTTGTCAAAGTTTAGTGTAACTTTGGCACATTATTTGCCCCCTTTCCGTGAAGATAGCATGGTAGGTACCGATGGATGGTCCATGGTAGGTACCGATGGATGCCTAAGGTACTCTAGTTTAATATCTGTCTTTACTGTAGCTTTAAGACTGAGCCTGATACAGCAGGTTTTATTTGCTGAAAATTAGTCTGCTTCACTCCTCACCTTCAGCTCTGTCTGTCACACCTGGTGCTTCCTTACATGTGGCCATTGCCTCTCTTCCTCTTTCACTTTCTGGTTCTCTCTGTACCCTGACTTTTCCTTCAGGAGTCCCTCATTTCTAGTGACACACTTTGGCTGAATATCTCCAACGCTTGCCAGCTCACACCAAAACAATCTAGACTGATTAACAGCACTGCAGGTAAGAGGAGAAATATGTTTTTAATTTTGGGGTGCCTTCAAAGGTCTAAGATAATTAATAAGGTTACTCACATGACAAAAAGTTGCCACTCAGGGACAGTTTATGTAGGTAACTTGATGTAAGGCATAACTTCAGTTACACTAATTTTTTTTATTTCCAGTGCCAAAGTGCTGTGGAGTTGAATTTTTATGAGCCGTGTTCTTGTAAGATTAGCCAGGGGCATATTTTATCTTAAGGGTCCCAGTAGGAAGACACAACGTTCGTTCGGCTCTCCACGGAATGGTAGGTTTTTAAATAGCAACCATTAATCCTTATGAATTAGTAATTATCACCAGTCTCTTGCCAACTTTCTGACTCCAGCACACTCTAATGAAACAAAAGACACAAATCACAGACACCATTCAAGACTTTTCTACCAGCTCTGGTCGTCTAATGTCATCGTGTTGAGCTGTTGTGCACCATGTTGCTGTCAAGGCAGCCTTGTTGTCTTTCATACGTATCTTTGGTGTCTCCTGTTTTTTCTAATTACTTCCAAACTCTGACCTTTAGGGATGAATAGATCATCTCGGAGCTTGTACCTACACCCTCATGTGTGGTCTGACACCAAGGAGGAGTGGTAGAACATATGTAAATGCAGTGTCTGAATTATAAATGTGTAACATCTTCCATAAATTTTGTGCTTGTAGAACTTAGATACGAGTAAAAAAAGTATTAAACTCCTTAAATGGCTCTGAGGCAGGGAGAGGGAAAAAACTATCCAAACATTTTGTCAGCCATTGTGCATGATTTTAAAAGTTCATCACAGCATTTTGTCCTTCAGTAGCAAGTTTTTGTGCTGAGAGTCATGAGTTGTTCTCTGTGCCAGGGAACTGAGAGAGGCTTAGCAATAATTACGCCTCGAGTGGCTCTAATACAAATTTCACAGGGAGACGGAGTGGAGAGAGAGAGGGAGAGAGGGAGGGAGGAAAAGCAACAGAAAGTGTGAGACGCAGAAAGGGATTAAGAGAGAGACAAAAGCCCAAGAGGAAGGAAAGGATTGGAAAAGGGAGTTCAAAATGAGAAAAGAGGGAGAGTGAAAATGGGAAGAGGAGTGCGGAGGGAAAAAAGGGAGGAAGAGAGAAAGAATGAGAGGGAGCGAGTGTGAGAGGCTGAGGGACACCATGCTTGAAAATTCTCTCTGATCTTTGAGCCGTGGGACCAGAGGCGATGGAATACCCCGCAGAACTCTATTAAAATTCATCCAGCCTCACTAAAGCTCTCAGTTATTATACAAGAGATGCCCTGCACAGCTCAGCTTTCTCTGTTTGCTCTCTGTCGCATACACACAGTACATGAGCATGCGAAAGACAAACAGACACCAGCCCGCCAATCTACACACACACACATAACTAATGTTGTCTTCACTCTTAGACAAAAAGACACTTGAGGTGAAGTGACACTGCACTTAAACTTTACTTAGTACATTATACTGTACAACTTTAGCAAAGACAGTTTCATCAGAGCTGCAGGACTAAAGGTGTGTAGGGTTTACAGCTATCACTCAAATTTTTATTGAAGAAATGGTTTTGTATAAAAATGAAAGCTGTATCAACTGACTTTCTGGGCACCTGAGGGTGGCCGAAACAAGCTGCACGCACAATACTGACATATTATCACCTTATGAAGTTGATGCAGCAAACTGGTTAGAAAACACATGCTAATTTAAACATCCAGCAGATACAGCGAAACATGAGCATTCATTTCAATATTCACTTTCCTTTCAGCTCTGTTTTTGGTCGCCACCAACTCCTGGGGAAAATAGCTGACTTGTTAGCTGCTAAATGCTCCACTATGTTTAGTGGTGGAAGAAGTACTCAGAGCTTTTAAGCAAAAGAAGAAATATTCTGTTTCAAGTAAAAGTCCTGCCTTCAAAGTCTTACTTTGGTAAAATTACACAAGTATTAGCTTCAAAATATGCTAAAAGTACCAAAAGTACTCATTGTGCTAAATGGCTAATTTCAGAATATTGGTAATTTTACTGGATTATAATTATTGATAATAATTTCGCAGCTGGTAAAGATGGAGCTAATTTTGATTACTTTTTATACTGCCGGGTAGCCATAAAAAAATACATTGTAATTTATTAATTTAATGAGATATTCTATTAATTATTCATTAACTAGTAACTTTAGTTATAAAATAAATGTAATGACGTAGAAAGAGCAATATTTCCCTCTGAGATGTGGTGAAGTAGGAGTGTGAAGTAATATAAAATCGACATACTCAAGAAAAGTACAAGCACTGTTGGGGAAGCAGCCTTTGCAAGCTACAAGATACTTCACGCAGGAAAAAGTTAAACTACAGCAGAGCATCCCTCGGGAGAAATCTAGTCTGGTTAACTAAAGCGACTTAAAAAAAGTCTCTTTACTAAATCTTTGAAAAATGATCAAGGGGCGTCGGTGGCTTAGTGGTAGGGCAGGCGCCCCATGTACAAGGCTGTTGCCGCAGCGGCCCGGGTTCAACTCCTTCTCTCTCACACTTCACTATCCTGTCAATTAAAGGCAAAAAATGCCCATAAAAATATCAAAAAAATGATCAAAATGTACATGTCATACAAAATTATAACAAAATATAATACAAAAAACTCACATGCAAGCAAAAAACTTTACTGAGTTTACTGCAAAAGTGCCCGCTTGTTCACGTCAACAAAAATACATAAATTAATGAAGTCAAATAATTAAATAAATAAAATAAAATAGCCCACGGATCACAGGAAAGTGTAAGGAACCTTAGCTTTGGTTCATCAGCCAGACAGCTGGTTTAAGAGACTAGAGTCCAGGTGGGAGTATTGCACCAAACAGGGTTACTCAGTTAGCCAGGTAACTTCTACAATAGTATGCAACAACTTCTCAAACATTCCTTAATGTTAATGAATAGCAATAATCAATACTTATGACTAATTGTGGTCAAAGGGGGTTCAATTACAGCAAAGAAGCAACGGTAGAATAAAAATAAAAACCCTTTCTTCCCTTGTATGACCATTGATTGTAGTTTCAGTAGTTAAATACACAAAAGTAGCAAAAAAAAAGTAATTCAACTACTTGAATCACAATGCAAATATGAATGTAGTTAAACCAGCAAGCTACTGCACAATTTAGCTAAACTTATAATTTAGTTTTTCATTCAAGTACCCTTAAATTCTACTCAAGTACAGTGCTTGTATCATGGGTGTATTGTCAGTATGTGCTGAAGGCTTGCTGAGTTAAGATTCAGTTCACCCGGCGAGGACGCCAATATGAAGTAAATGAAACTGAAAAGAATTCATATTTGACGTGTGACATCTGCACTGTGGTTTATTTGACTCTGAAAGTATACTGCGTGAACTTTATACTGGCCTACTCACACACACACGCACACGGACACATATTTGTGACTCACCTTTTGCGCCTCCGTCACTGGACTTTCCATCTGACTCAGTAGTCTGATATTTCTTTGGAACTTGTATGGAGGGATGCTCCACCCTTAGATGCCTCACAGAATTTCATGCAAGGCCTTTGGATGATGTCCAGGGTTGCATAGGGCGACATGGTGTTCTGTAGGGCAGCAGCAGCAGGTCTTTGTGCTTGGACCGGTGGTTTTTATATGTCTGCATGTGTCCTAATGTGTAAATGTGTCATTTGGTGTTCTTATGTCTGCTCAGGCCGAGCTGCAGGACGGCTCATACTGGTAGTGAGAGAGAATAATTAATGGGGGAGAGATGGATCTGGAGGAAGTGCATATATTCATATATGTGAGTAAGATTTGTGCAAGAATAATGAGGAATAGTGAAGTGACTGAGTCAGAGAAGAAGAAAGCCGGAGCCAGGGAAGGTAACAGAGAGAAGAGAGCAAATATAACCCGTTGGTAGTATTAGCAAACGTTGGAAAACAACTCCTCCCTTGTGAAGTGAATATTAGATTACATTCCATTAACAGACAGTTGTGTCTGTGTTTAGACAACACCAGACATTCTCTGTATCGCCCAGCAGAGGGAGTTCCCTTTGAATTTACTGTCTGTCTCTTTACTCCCCAGAGCAGGCTCTTGATTGGCTCTCAGTAGCCCCGGTGTCTGAGGCAGCTCAGCCAATCGACGCGCTTCTGGGCCACAAACATCTGAAGTAGTAATAATGTGGAATGTGCTGGCTCGGCATGAGCTGTCAACTAGAGCATGTAGTACTATACTATATGCGGATAGAGGGAGGAGACGAGTAGAGGGGAGGAGGAAGTGGTAAGCACTCGATGACAGAGCAGTAGTCTTATTGTGCAGTGTGTTAATGTGTGTATGAGAGAGAGAGAGAGAGAGAGAGAGTGTGTGTGTGTGCAAAGCAGTACTGTCAGCTGTTCTATGTTGCCTAACATCCACAGATGCACCCCACCCTCAGTGCCTCTCCCTCCTGTGAATTCACACACACAACACTTTTTTTTCTCACATGTACACTCTTGCACAACTTGTACCCACACGGACTTGTGAACAGTTACACAAAACCTTTATCTCATATACAGACATGGTGTGTGTGTGTGTGTATTATGATGTTGTGGGAACATAAATCTATTTACACAGTCATAGTGTGAAGACTCGCCGTCCCATTGGGGACAAAACACAAGTCCTCATAACGTAAATCGCTAAAGACTTGGGTTAAAGCTAGGGTAAGGTTGGGGTGAAGTAGAGGTTAAGGTTAGGGAAAGGTCAGGTGAAAGGGAAGATAACTCCTTAAAGAAAGTTATAATGCACTGGCACTTATTCTTCTTTTTATACAGGTTCATAGTTACAACATTAGCTTTGGTATTTAGGTTAAAGTTAGTTTTAGGTCAAGGTTAGAGTTTGGGAAAGTCTCCAGGATATGAATGTAAGTCAGTGCAATGGCCTCTGAAATGAGGGAAGCGAGACTCTCTCTCTCCCTCTCTCTCTCTCTCTCTCTCTCTCTCTGTCTGTGTGTGTGTGTGTGTGATTGATATCAACATACTGAACATACAGTACCAAGTCGTGTATTTAATCCCTCGGCAGACCGACCCTGCGGAGCATTTGTCTCCTCTGTGTTGATACACAGCAGCGGGTTACATGCTTGACACAGAAGTTTCAGGACCCAGGCCCTGACAGCCAGCAGTGACCCAGGATTAGTGCCTCTCCAGTGGGGCCTCAGCAGACCCAGCACCTGGCTCCCCCTGATGGAGGTATGTACTGTATGCAAGGAGTCCCGCAGACTCACAGATCTAAAATAATCCTTCACAGGCTGCTGGTGCAAGCGTACTGTATGTCCATATGTGTAGACGTGTGTGTCTGTGGACAGATAGCATTTTTTTCCTGTGTGCAGGTTTAGCGGTTTGAGAAGGTGCGTGGCAGGAGAGTAAGTATATATATTCTATGAAAGCAATGTACAGTATGTACTCCAATCATGCATAGTGTGTTTTCACATCTGTGTGTGTGTGTTTGGGGGGTGTCAGAGTAACAATCTGATGGGTCATAATCTGGCCTGCTGACTGACATCATGTGTTAATGCAGGGTCAGCTACTGGAGGTCTGCTATTAATAGAAGGGAAAGCAAGCACACTCATAAACACAGGTATGCTCACACAGACATTACACAGGCACGCATAGCTGCACACAAAGCCCAGATCGAGATTGACTTTGCAATATAATTCTTACATGATTCAGCTGGTTGCTAAATGCCATACAGGTAGCTGGTGAGGAATTTGAACAGGTGGTCTAGTGGAGATCAAGATTAGCTTTTAAAAGGGGCCTGTATATAGAACATACAGCATATAAATTCCTGCAGATTCAAAGGCACTGAATTCATTAATCTAAAAATTAGGCCTTAACTGGTATTGAAATGACTTAAACCAAGCTTTCAAAAGTCTTAAAATTCTAAGACATGTAAATGTTGCATTGTTAAACCTCAAAACAATTGCAAACATCATTTTTTTCTTAAATAATTTCCCATATGCCTGTTATATTAACATCATGTAGATCAAGATAGGGCAACCAGCAACACTCGTATTTAGTTTTTACAGCGTGGATGCTCAGAGCAGAGGATTAACTGTCTGGTAGCTGTCACTGTGCCCTGGACGAAATGGGGAAGTGCAAATTCAACAAAAAAAAAAATGGCTATTTCAAGATTTTGCGGCATGAAACCACCACAAGGCAGTTCAGAAGAGGCTCTGTGTATTTTATGCAAAATGTTTTTCAAACTCTGCACGATGGAGGCTGGCTATCTCCCAGTTTTGTTCTACCCTTGTCTCCGCCACGAGACAAAAAAAGTCAGGGTTAAAGTTACCATAATCATTTTGGCAAAAGTGTCCCCAACCCCTCATAACCGATGTTTAGTCATGTTGTTTTTTGAAATTTGTCTTAAATTTCATTCTGAGTGGCATTTAAAAAGTCTTAAAACACCCTAAATCTAAGTTTCCTTAAGTTGTAGGAACAGTCAGACATAAAATTTATAGACTTTAATGGTCAAAACTGGCAAAGTAGCACCAAGTATATCAGCTGCCAATAAAGCCATAAAACTGTGAATAGTAATACTGGAAGATGAAATGTATGTGCACAGCTTTTCAATGGTTTTGGGTGTCCTTGATGGATGAGCTGTCTCCGTATTAGAGGGCAGCATGTGTCTGAACATTTCCATCTGAATTAACTCGGCTCTTTATCAGCGCTAGTTTGATCTCCTCCACCTTCGTTTGCATTCCCGCCTCTTTCTTCGCTGCAAGTGCTGAGCAAATGTTTTAAATATTGCTATTATAGTTTGCCATTTCCTATTTGCCATTTACACAGCGGTATATCTTTACCTGTCTCGGTTATTTCCTTCAGTCTGACTCGTACAAATTGCTGTTCTGTCCTCCATCAACCAGTTGTTTTTTTTAGCTCCTGTTTGTCTTGTCACAGACGGTTCATTTCAGGACACGTCTTTACAAGAGAGAAAGCAGACTTCACAATCCATAACAATTGGTACATCGTTTCATAATTAGCAGGTGTATAAGGAGGATGTTGAGCGTGTACTGGCGTGTGATGAAATGTATCTTTGTCCCAGTTGTGTACATGTAATAATTCAGCCATGTTTAGAGTACACTACCAGAGATATTTATAGTAGGCCTATTTGGAAAACCCCTCCTTTTCCACGGTAAATGAGTCATGTAGCATGCCTCAGCACACTCAGGCGCACACACTCACACACACACATATGAGGAAACCATCAGCTGCAATGCATGACCCAAATACGCATACTATTTGAAAAGCCAGTGAGTTTAAGCTTGCCCTGCATGCCCTGTATTTTGTTCTCTCAGCTTTATATCAAATAAAGCCTGCGGTGGATACTGAAACAAGCTAATGATCCATGATCAGGCCAGCGAGTGTACTTAAAAGAGTCTGCATATAATTGAAAATCCTGAGGACTAAGAAATGAAGAGGATGTGATCTATAAATAGAGACCAAAGGTTGTTTGAATAGAAGAAGAGAGCAGACAGAAAACACTGCCAAAATAGCTAACAGTAATTTGAATCCACTTGAATTTTTGGAAACAGTTCAGTCTTTATGTGCATCAGTTTTAATCCACAACTAGTAAGTGTGTCTATGAATCAACAATCAAGCAAGTTATGAGAAATTAAATGTGAAAACAGTAAATATATACCACTGGTGACTGTGTGTTACCAGTATTGCTTGAGAGATAAGAGCTTCACTGAAAGCATTTGGGTAAAGGAGATTTATAGGTTATTCAGAGCGTATCTATGATTCAGAGGTTATCTCCACATGGCTCTCAACATGGAGGTGGCTGAGCTAGCAGCTACCAGCGAACAGTGTTAGCAGCTAATGATGCTAACAGCGTAAACAGTGCTAACAGTGTCAACCAGTCTTGCCAACCTGGTGAATTTCTCCCTGCATTTTGTGACTTTTCAGTTGCTAGTTAGCGTTAGTTCTTAAAAGCAACTAGCGACAAATTTAGCAAGCATGGATGTATTTAGAGACCTGGATACAGCATCGGCTCAGTTGCTCAGTGGCTTCCGCTTCAGCATCATTGGGCCCGTAGAGCAGGTGCACTCGAGACTTACGGCTGCCGAGCACAGCTGAGTGTGGCCAAGCATGGTTGAGCGCTCTGCTAGCTTGAATCGGGATAAAATAATTTAATCTTGAGGCTCTTTTAGACTTTCCATATGTTATATGACTGAATGTATTAATCTTGATAGGTAAATGAGTCATTTTGCAGGGGTCGTGATGCTCAAACAAATGTATCCACTGATTTATATACACCTCTTTCCCAATGTAAGTCTATGGGGAAAAGTCTTTTAGGGCCTAATGGCATCACGTGACGGACCCAGGGAAATTGCAGTACCACTGTCTGGCCACTCCGAAAATTGGATTCAAAGCCCTGCATAGTCGCACGTGACCAGCCTCCCTTACTTCGGAATGGGAGTCTGGGGACATTCGTCTTTCGTTTTGTAATAGAACTGGGCGGGGATATCCAGACCACATGACGGCGTTGCCATAGGTACGGCACGTGTGTTACATGTAACAGAGACGTACCAGAAACACAGAGAGCAGGTTAAATAGGTTCGTAATGTAGTCATGGCTCAGGCTACTATACCGAAGAAACGTGTGGATATTTATCGGGTTTGTTCGGCGTCGGGGAACAGCAATTCCAGTATAGGCAGGTGAAAGGCAAAGCTAATCAGCCATTGGTCAAGGAAGTACGGAAGTACACGGATTTGGATCCAATCACATCACACATGCAGAGAGAGAGAGACACAACGATAAAGATTAATTGATGGTGAGTTTGTACAAGCACAATGTTATCAGGCCTCTTGTGGCTAGACATCGAGGGAAGCAGTGTGTTGATGAGAGAGCAATTTTATTGATTCAAGTTTTTAAAAGGCCTTTGAAATCGAGCGTCTAGACAATCTGGCCTTGCGGATGTTCATGTCCAATTGAACTTGAAGAATATAGCAGTCTGATAACTGGTAGCACAATGAAAGAGTGAGGGAGACGATATAGCGGATGAAGAGTTTTTTTCTTTACAAGTTTGCATCACAGTCAGGCATTTACATTTCACTGTAACAAAGACATTGTCAAGCCTTTTTATGCAATAAGACCACTACTGCAAGGTACATGTGAATGCATTGAACTGAATATACTATATAAGAGGGAAGAGCAGACGAACTTTAAAACCTGCCCTGACTGCAGTGAAAGTACAGCGGTTCACATAAGAGAACATCACTATAAAGAGCTGATGAATGAAAGAAAGAGTCAAAGAAATAATATCAATAGTGCTGAAAGAGACCGTCTGGCAACTGTTCCTGGCCGAGACATAGTTGAGCAAATAGTTTGTAGCTAATATGTTTTACACTTTTTTGTACGGATTAAAGAATAAAAAAAACTGGAGACCATTTTGGAATCACACCAGCGGGCATGCCAAATCAGTGTGTATGATGCAGTCTCTTTAATTTGTAGATGTGGATGTGGTGTGATTCAACTTAATTCTTCTCATGATTTTTTTTAAGAAAGTAAAGTTCTGATCCTCAAATTGATCTTCAAAAAACACTGAAGGCCTGCCTGTTCCTCAAGTACCATGCAAGGAAAAGCCCTCAAGGGGACTGACGACCAAGATATGGAAAGATAGGAGAGGTGGCAGGAGGGCACTGTGGACACAGAGGTGGGACGCAGAGGTGAGACACAGCAGAAAGTGCTAATGATAGTGGTCAGAGGGTGAAGCCACCGAAGCAGAATTGATCAATGACTACGACGCATTGTGATCAATGCATGTGGTAAGACAGGGCAATTGCACCAGTCTGCCATCCTTCCATTTCTCTTGTCCTTTAATAACATATTCAACAATATTGGGGGGTCCAACAGGTTTATCTTAGGGCACAGGGTCATAGCCTCAAATTAGGTGCTTTGTCTGACCAACAGCCCAAAAAATATTCAATTTATAGTTGTATATAATAGAAAAAAAGCTCCTTACATTCGAGAGGAACAGCAAATTTTTGGCATTTTCCTTTCATAAGTTTAAAGGAAAGGTTCACCATTTTGAGACGGCTCATTTGCTATATTATTTCTTTCCTCTTCTTCAAGAGTCAGATGAGAAGATTGATACTACTGTCTGTCTCCAGCAAGTTACTGTCCCCAGCCAAGAAATATTCTGGCAGTCTCCAACCACAAAATTAAACAAATAAGATAATTAGTGAGCTTTCGCTTCCGTTTTCAGTCTTTATGCTATGCTAAGCTAATCTGTTGCTGGCTGTAGCTTCATATTTATCGCACAGACTTGAGAGTTGTATTGCTCTTCTAGGCTAACTCAGTCCCTTTATAAGTCCTTCCAGGATTTGGCGGGCAATTTTGGAATTGTTGTGGCCTAAAATGTCTAATTTCACAGCAGCTTTTCCAAAAAAATTGCAGTATATGTTGAGATATTTTTAGCTGCAGTGAAATTGCTGGGGAAATTGTAAATTGCAAAAATAGTATAATAGTATAAATAATACTTTTTTTGTATATTTTCGAAGGCAGCTTGTTCCAGTGAGAGTAAAAATGCACTGTTT
This sequence comes from Epinephelus moara, assembly GCF_006386435.1. Taxonomy (NCBI): domain Eukaryota; kingdom Metazoa; phylum Chordata; class Actinopteri; order Perciformes; family Serranidae; genus Epinephelus; species Epinephelus moara. The sequence goes on from NC_065527.1 coordinate 18,309,405, forward strand.
TGAATTTGTAATTTGTACTACACTAACGTTATCACTAACCTTGCATATTTAATCAGCTCACTCATTGATTATTTTAGCACATACAATAGATCTGAATGCAGCAGCCTCTGTCATGGTAATTTGTCTTGTCTGTTGTCCGCGTGGTTCAGCCATTCTCTCGGTGTCTTTTGCGGTCAAAAAGTGTTTGTCAGCTTCTGTGGTCTGTGTTCAACATCAGGGAATGGCCTTGCATGGTGCTTAGCAGTCATTTTGTTTGGTAAATGTGAGACCTTATAGTTGCACATGTCTGCATCTTCACAACCAGAAACAAGGAAGTGAGTTTGGTGACATTATGGGAGGACTGCTGTGATGGGTGAACTCATGGGAGGCACGGGGCGGCTGTGGCTCAGAGGTAGAGCGGGTCGTCCACCAATCGAAAGATCAGTGGTTCGATCCCAGGCTTCTCCAGGCTGCATGTCGAAGTATCCTTGAGCAAGATACTGAACCCCAAATTGCTCCCGATGGTTGTTCCATTGGTGTGTGAGTGTGTTAAAAACTGAGTAGCAGGTGGCACCTTGTACGGTAGCCTCGGCCACCAGTGTATGAATGTGTGTGTGAATGGGTGAATGTGACTCGTAGTGTAAAAAGTGCTTTGAGTGGTCACTAGATGACTAGAAAGGCGCTATACAAATACAGGTCCATACAGGCGCTATACAAATGCAGGTCCATATTATCATCGGTCAAATTTGCTCAAAGGTTGCAGTTATCAGATTCAATTGCTGTTGTTGCTAATTAATTTTCTATCAACTGACTAATTGATTAATCAACTTATAGTTTCTAGAATTAAAATTGACTATCAGCCCTAACTTTAGCACAGTTACTAAGTTAGGAAGAAATAGGATAAAGCCAGTTGAACATATGTTCAGATAAAATGAACAGATAGATCACAGGGACGTTCCGCTCTACTTTCCCGTCTTGCTCCTTTACCTCTGTCTCTGTCACTCTTCCTCTCTCTTGTGTTTCAGAAAGTGGCTCCACAGACTGGCAGTTTCTCTCCCTCTGTTCCTCTAACACAGTCACACTGTCATACACAAAAAGGAAAATCAGGCACCCAGGCAGACAGGCAGGGTGTAAGGCGAGTGCTACAGATTTGTTGGCTGCCTCACTCAAGCTCATCCATTATCCAGCTGACTCCTCGCTGACCCCCGCTTTGGTGACTGTGTACTGTAAAGGCCTGTGCTGATATCACTCACTACTGTTTGTATGCATGTGTGTGTGTATACTAGGGTGTTTGTGTGTGTACAAAAGTGTGTCCCATGCCTGGTCAATAATTAAAGTGACTGCTTAGAGGGAGGAGAGTTGCGCGGGCACAGCAGACGTTTTTTCTAGCCTTATTAAACCAGAAAAGATGGCTGAGGAGCCAGCTTCATTTATCATACATGAGGGGCTGGTGATTTTATTTGGGGGATGGAGGGTTTGAACACAGACGTCACATTTAAAGACAAGCTGACACCTTATGCAGAGAGAATTACAATCAGGGTGAAAGTGGAATTAAATATATCCCACCGAAAATGATTTTGCAGTTTAAACAGGAAGTAGAGTAAAACAACATTTTAGAGTCTCTATACAAAGTTGAAAAGCATTCTGTGTCCCTGTAAAATTGCAGTCTCATCTACAAAGGCAGCAGTCTAATAATAAGTTCTTGGTCCAGAACTAAGAGCCAATTATTTTTTCATACAGAGGGAACACACACACACACGCAGCACACTCATCTTTGCTCTGTGCTTCTCTTTCAACCCTTCTTTGTTTTATCAAAAACAAAATGTGATGCCATGTCTGATAACACTCATGCAATACTCACAGCAACATTTAGATTCCTCTGTGTGCATGCATGTACAGGGGCAGAAACACTGTGTGCACACTGGTTTCAGACTGCACTTAAACGTGTATGTTTCCCCACTCCAATTAGGCCTGGACTTTTTACACAGATCACATTAAGACACTCCAGATTACTTCCCAAAATCTGCCTGCCCAAGACAGCCTGATTGAATTGGCTGCTGTTAATACACAGATTAGGGAACTCTCTTTGCATCCTAATCCTCCCCGTTCGTTCTCCCTTGTCGCAGAATGGGGAAGGTGTGTGAGAACAGGTTAGCCGATAGCAGGCATTCACTGTAGGATTACACTTGCAAGGGCAACTTTAAGCCTGTGTAATTTGGTTGTTAGAGAGGTTGTGTGAAAATGGTGGTATATTAGGGAGCTTGTGATTGTAGGCTGATTAAAATGCTGCAGAAGTTGGATTCGAGTTTTTTCACGTTTGGAACTTAATGAAGATATCACATATAAGTCACAGCATATGAAGAAATGGGAGGAAGGAATTGGATGCTATTGGCTGCACAAGGTGAATAGTTAAAATAAATGAATGGGTAAACAGTTGCTATAGTTAAAAGTATTGGATAATGGTTAAAACAGCTGAAATTAATAGACTAATAGTTTCAATAGTTGGCTAAAATTCATGGATAAACCTGAGGTAATGGATAAACGGCTGAAATAGATCACTAACATGAAGGGATACTGCATTTTAAATGTTGGGATGTAACTACTTACATATAACAGAGTTGCCTAATTAAATAATAAATAAAAAAATGTAATTGTAATCTGTCACAGTTGCTGGGAAACAATGTGTAATTCCAGTTTCTGATCAAAATGTTGGTGATTATGAAGGGGTGACATCTGAATCTGAAGATAGGTCTATTATTTAAAGTAAAAATTTAAATGTAGAAATGTTAATTTTGTTGCTTTGCAGTGCAGGAACGCCTTCGTTTGGCTTCTTCATCTGTTTCCAGACATTTTTCACCTTTATCGCCCAGTTTAAAACATTTGTTAGAAAGCTTAAAAAAAAGAAAAAGAAAAGAGGAATACAGTGTAATGAAGTAGTATTCCAATTTAATAAAGTACAAGGTAATTGAAACAGAGTAACTAGTAATCTATTAAATTCCAAATGTAACCTTCCCAACACTGCTGATTGCATCTGACAGTGTACAGGTATGTCTGATAAAAAAAGGTTGGGAAGCACTGTTACAGAGAGAAGACAAGTGTATAATAATATTTTTTTCTTAAGTGGATACTACATTATGGTATAAAATAAAAGTATAAAATCAAGCTCTTCATTTATTCACCTTACAGAGTGTTTGATATGATGCTCTCCATTCTCTGGCCCTGAAACATGTGAACACTTCCACACTTGAGCAAAAGGGGGTGCAGTGAGCGGCTGTGAAACACACCATCCCCTGTGCACTGTGCACAGAGAGAACTTCAGCAGACAATGAAGCCTTGAAATCTGAAGTGACAGCTACTTTCAAAGCATACAGGATGAGCTTTCCTCTTCTACTAAGAAAGTCTTTGTTGGATTTTTGCAGAGAATTTGAAGAGCTGACATGTCAATGCAGCGGCCTACTCTTTCTCCCCGCTTGTATTTTCACACCGACTGAGCAGGTAAATGGTAAAAAAAAAAAGAGGAAAATGCAATCTAAATGCCTGAAGAGCTGGTGCGTTCAATAGCTGAGTGTGCTACGTTAAGTGCCATGCGCTACAGATGCTGTACTAGCTTGTTAATCTGCTGTCAAATAAAGCAGAGATGTCCATGACCATTAAAATCTTCGAAAATCCCTTAAGAGCTGCCTCCAAGGGCAGGTGATTGTTAATTATTTATCCACCTTAGTGTGTGTTTTAAGTTCGGTGTGTTATTTATTCATATCCCAGGTGAGGTGTCAAATCCCTTGTTTGTGTATACTTGTCAGTTAAGTGGATGTCTCTTATTTAGTTGAATGTCTTTGGTTGAATACACTCCCGTCTTTGTTTTTTTTCAAGGACATAATTCATAGCATTCATTAACATTAATATTAAATTTGGCACTCTTTCTCCAAAAAGAGCGCTTTTTAAACGCTGAGGTTGAAACATGGCATTGACCTTTAAGATGTGAGTCATTTGATCTCACAAAATAGCCACGCAGGTATGCAGGTTTAAACAGCCAGCCTCCATTTCTCAGGGCTCTTCCAATACGTGCCACACCTGCTACACTTTATTGTCCCTGAGTGTATACTGTTCACACTTGCTACAAACACAGATGCATCTCTAGGGAGTAACCCAACCCTCGAAGAATCTGCTCCTCCTTTGGGAGCAGTTTCTTTATTATTTCTCAAGCACGCCATGGCCCTACACTACACACACACACACACACACACACACACACAAACAAGTATGTATTCTCATTATACTCTGAATGGAGTAAGTCACTCAGATGAAGAGTTTAGCAGACAGGTAAATTTGCTCTATCTCTCTAGGTTCTTTCCAGCTGCTTAAAAAGTCTAACCCGGAGCTTTACAAATGCAGGGCCCTTCATCAACCCACTGCATTAGTGAGTAGTGTATACCTGTAAATACACGCAGACATGAAAGAGAGAGTAAACCAGAGCGAGTACGTGCTTGTGGGTATGCAAATAAGTTTATGCGTGCAGCACTTTTGTAAGCTAGCAAGACCCTAAGCAACACTATTGTTAACTAAAATCCAGGATGACTTTGGTGATTTATTCAGAAACATGTTGTCAACTTACTGTTTCCTCTTGAATCCTGACCTGACACTTATGCTGTGTGGGCAGCTCATGCTGTATACAATGTGAAAGTGACAACACAGGAAGCACTACAGGGACTTTGAGTATCAAACAGCATGTATACAGTCTGCATAATAAATGGTGGCGAGCTGAAACTTCATTCCTGTCTCCATTCAAATATCAAAGTCTATTCACCAGCAGACGGTGTCTCTTCATTTCTATGCATCCAGGCCATGAATGTAACGCTAGCCTCCTGGCACACAGAGCAGCCTACCTCTCTCCCTCTTTGTTTGGCATACATGTGACAAGGGCACAATAGAGCGCTGGACAATAGGCCACTTATTGAGTGACTGGCAGGGAGTGGGATACATCCCAGATCGTCTGTCACTCTGCAGCCTCGTGCACCCTACGGCTCATGGTCAGTGTCAGGTTGCACTCTCCTGTGACGAAGAGGGGAAGGCGCTTGCTGCCATAGTGGAAATCTGGGAAAGGTCACAGAGGTTAAAACACTTTTTCAGCAACAGTGTGGTTGGTTGGTTCAAACAGTAATAACACATCATGTCAAGAAAACTGTTAAACTTCCCAGGTCTTTTAAAAATGTCAAATAAGTGAGGCACAGAGAGCCGAATGAATTTAGCAGCTGAATTAGCAATAACTGAATCATGGCATGAGTAAATGTCTTTCATCAGCATGTTTTGGAGTACTACACTAAAACTGTGTGTGTGTGTGTGTGTGTGTGTGTGTGTGAAAGCAGCTGAGATTTTCCTCCTTGTCACTGTCAGCTGACTATCAGTCATTGCCCTCAGCTGAACTGTTGCTCTCTGTGATCTCCAGCTCTCTACCTCAAATGCCTGCCAGGAGCCTCTGGTCTGCAGCACCTCTCTGAGAAATCAAATATAAAGATGGTATGGTAACCCCAGCATGCAATATCGAACAACAGACTGAGCTCAAGGCATAAATAAAAGCCACCGATGTTTCAAAATTACATTGTCAATAGTCACTGTGTTCATTTTGTCAAATAAGAAAGCTTTGTGTTTAACAATCAGAAAGTACTGTTTATTTGTGGTGTCTTAAAATATCCGTTTTGGCGTCACAACTTTTTGCACTTTGATTTTTTTGCCTGATATTGTATACACAGATGAAATCACCTGGAAATAAGATTGGGATTTTCTTACCCTAGAAATGAGACATGTATATCTGCATTAAAAATGGGTCGTCTTCCATGTTATTCTATACAGTAGCACAGAACAGACAAACCAAACACTGGCTCTAGATAGGGCCATTCACGTTTTTGCGTCAGCCACCGTCGTTCTCCTAGACGTTCAGCAATCTCACTGCTAGAGGCCACTAAATCCTCCACACTCGACCTTTGATGAAAACAAAAGCATGATAAGGAAAAGTGTAGTTAAAGTATCAAAAATATTTATCGGCAGCAGAATGACCCCTGTTAGTGTTCTGTGTTATCATATTACATTATTTCCTTACTGTTAGTAGGCTAATGCATTAACATGCAGCATTTTAAAGGTGAAGTGTGTGAGATTTAGGGAGATTTGGTGGCGTCTAGCGGTGAATTGCAGATTGCAACCAGTTAAAACTTCTTCCGTCTAGAATTCCTTAAATGTTTATTATTCAGGAAGTTTTTGCACGAGCCGTTTTTTCCTTCTTTCCTAAACAAACGGTAGTGGATATTTCAACCGGTAAAAATACTAAATAAAGTATTTTCATGTTACAAATCGGCAGCATGGTGGTGTAGTGGCTAGCTCTGTCGCCTCACAGCAAGAGGGTTCCTGGTTCTGGAGGGAGCCCTTCTGTGCGGAGTTTGCATGTTCTCTGTGTCAGCGTTGGTTTTCTCTGGGTACTCCAGCTTCCTCCCACAGTCCAAAGACATGCAGGTTAATTGGTGATTCTAAATTGTCCGTAGGTGCCCGACCTGTCCAGGGTGTACCCCACCTCTCGCCCAATGTCAGCTGGGATAGGCTCCAGCCAGAGCCAGTATTTGGTTTGTCTGTTCTGGGCTACTGTAGAAACATGGTGGTGCAACATGGTGATCTCTATAACCTAGGACCTGCTCCCTATGCAGATATAAATGGCTCATTCTAAGGTAAGGAATATGCAACAATACTTATTTTCAGGTGATTGTACGCTAAAAGGAACATACTTATTATTCATTCATTCATTTTGCGTAACCACTTTTCCTGTTGAAGGTCGCAGGGGGGCTGGAGCCTATCCCAGCTGACACTGGGTGAGAGGCGGGGTACACCCTGGACAGGTCGCCAGACTTTCGCAGGGATAACATATAGAGTCACACTCACATTCACACCTACGGGCAATTTAGAGTCACCGATTAACCTGCATGTCTTTGGACTGTGGGAGGAAGCTGGAGTACCCGGAGAAAACTCACGCTGACACGGGGAGAACATACAAACTCCGCACACAAGGGCTCCCCCACCCTGGGGTCGAACCAGGAACCCTCTTGCTGTGCACTGCACCACCATGCCGCAACATACTTATTATATTACATTCCATTTCTGCCAATATATCCCCCCAAATCCTACATACTGGACCTGCAGCTGGTGGGCGTGGAGCCATTTTTACTACTTTATACTGTTGTGTCATTTCATCATAATCATTTATTCATTTAACTTTAATGCGCCACAATGCATCACATTTTATAAACCGATCATACGTTTTATATGTAAAATCTTCAACCGCAAAGGAACAACTACAGTTGTCATATGCAGGAGTAAAAAAATCAGTATTGATGTATGAAATTAAGTGGAAAAAAGAAGCAGAATTGTACCTAAGTATACACTTCCTGATGTCATGGTGTTGGGGTTTGCAGCTGAAATGTTCATTAACACTGAGATAAAGTTATATTGTTACTTGCTTCTTTAGTTAGGCTAAGCTTATCATCAATCATAATGGATATTTAGAATAAAATTCCAAATACAGAAACCAACCAAACACCAATGGAATTTACTTTGATGACTGCAACCTATGCTGTGAATAAATCAGCCACGCTTGAACTAAAAATGGCATATGCACCGTGCATTCACACGCCCTAGTACTGTCAGTGAACTTGTAATTCAGTCTCTGTTTGCTCTGCTCCGAGCCCTCTCATATTTTTGCATGAGTAGCTTACAAACTGCTCCATTTTTGAACTTCTCTCCCTCTCTCTCACCCTCTCTCCCTGTCTCCCTCCGTCTCTCTGAAGGTGGGGGCAGAGAGCTATTAGCTGTGCGCTGCAAACATCATTAGGAGGGGAGACGCTTTCCACCGTCAGCGCCGGAGCAGAGCAGGGGAGCCCTGGCAACAAGGAGAGACACAAACTCAGCAGCCCGTTACACCCTACAGTAAGTCACACAAAACTGTTCATTCACTGCTCGTTTCGCCAACCTGTCACCGCTTTCACCGTGACACTTTTAGTCTTTTTGGAGCTGTGTGGAGAGAAAATGGCTGGAAGAACTGGGCAGGGTGGCGCTGGTTTACTTCAAAGCCTCGGAAAATGTTTACTTCGCCCTCTGACCTATTTTGAAGTGACTAAACAGCACGGGGGCGTGCGGGGTTTGGGTCTATGTGCTTGTCATTTCGGAACGTAAATGCAAAGTAGTGTTTAAGTGGGGCGAAAGAGAGCGGAGGTTTGGCTGGATTGTGACCGAGCGAGGAGCGCGTCCGCCGGGCGAGCTGGTGTCGGGCAGGCGCTGTACTTTCAGTAACTGCGCCACTCGACCTCGGCTCAAACATTTGCTCTTTGCAGACTGTTTCTCAGCGCTTAACACTGACATACACTGCTGTATAATGTTGCTTCGAGCCGTGTGTGTCTTCTTTTGAACTCTTTTCTCACTGACAAGGACTGTCAAAGGCAAGCGTTACATTTTTATCTACGTTTCACCATCGCGGAAGTGTTTTCTCCACACGAAAAGAGACGAACAACAACTAACCACAGTCCATATAATTTGTCACAGTGTTTGCGTGAACGTAGTTACATCTATGTAGCATGTTCTTAGCGTTTATTTAATGTTGCGTATGTAATATGGTACTACACAGTGTTTTACATTGCCAGCTGGTTGTAAAGGACATAGGGTTTGTGATTGCTGGACTACCCGTGATGTCATTCATCCTAGCTTGGACCATTATATAACGGGACTGTAGGGAAGCCTGTGATAGCAGGCTATTTTTACTCTGTTTACACCTCGGAGTTGCACTCGGGGTAGGCTATGCTTCCCAAGTGGTAGCCTATGGTTTCACTCACATTATGAATTTAATATGGTATCCAAATGAGACCAAGTAGATGGACAAATGTAGGCTAACTGCTAAAGATAAAGAGCTGCAGTTTTTCCCCACCAGCTGCATTCACACTTTTAAGTGCCCCCCCCTCCTTTTCTGATGGTGTCTGTGTAATTATTTGATATTTGAACAAAAATAATTGTCAGGTTTTTTGTTGTTGATAATGTCTCTTCTCATGTTTGGGGCATGTCCTGTAGCCTAGTGAGTTGCCTTCCCTTGAGCAATGAATGAACTTGTTTCCATAGTGTGCTACTGTACTATACAAATATCCTATTAGTAGCTGTACTCACAGTATGACAACATATGATAGTCACACATATTAAGTCAGGAATATTGAAACTATGCTACATATTTTTACTTACTATTCATTGCAAATAATCCATATTGAAATGTTAAACCAGCTGAGTAAATTTTACATTTTAAAGGAAGATTTCAACCAAAATCGATCAGTCACAGACTGCTGCACAAACCAGTTTGAAGGTTACTTGAAACATCCACATATTTAATGAAAACTTATTGTGTAGCATGTTTCCCTGTCTTAGCTACTGCCTTTATGCACACTAGGGCTCAGCAATACATCAAAATTATATTGATATTGTTTTAAGAGATTTTATATTGTCTTAGATTTCGGATTTAATCATTGCTGTCTTTTCCTGGTTTTAAAGGCTGCATTACAATAAAACGATGTAATTTACTGAACTTACCAGACTGTTCTAGCTGCTCTATTATTTGCCTTTACCTGCATAGTCATTTCATCCACATTACTGATGACTGTCAAAAATCTCATTGTGTAAATATTTTGTGAAAGCACCATAAGTCAACCCGGCGTTATATGGTCAAAATATTGGTATTGAGGTATTTGGTCAAAAATATGGTGACGATTTGATTTTCTCCATATTGCCCAGCCCTAATGCACAGTATCCGCAAGTAAGAAAAGATTAATTTGTGCCTGCCTGCCTGCAGCTTCTTCATTGTCATTGTCCAGTTGTTATAAAATTGGTTATAAAATACTTTTTTTTTCAAGTTTTGGAGTCCTTGGCTCGTTGCCCTCTCTGTGTTGTCGCTGTTGCAGCAGGTCAGAGAAGAGAGAGGTGTAGTTACTAAATGGTTAGATGAAAATATGTAGCTGAGCATCAATTCTGTAACATAGGATGCCTTAATATCTAACTTTGGGGAAGAGGTAGATGATAAAGCAAGGGAGACCCAGTATCAATCCCTGTGGAACACCATGTGGAGGTCTTTGAGATCTTGCTGTCACTGGAGAATTAATTGAGAACTTTTTCTGCCTGAGAGATCAATCAAATGTGAACAGCATTGGTTGCACCAACAGGGTGTAATTGTTTTTGGAAGTTTTTATGAGACACAGGTTATAAATAATATATAGGCAGAGAGGAGCGGGGATGGAGTGTGGGTCGTAGTCAGCTGCAATGTGAATTTGAATAGTGCAGGTTTGGTGCTGTGACAGTTTTCGCCTTGCAGATGTCAAGCTGAGTGGAAACAGTACATTCCAAGATTTTAGAGAGGAATGTCAAGGATGGGATGGAACAAAAGTTTAACTTCAGCACCAGGTCTGTCAGAATGGGGGTTGACAGCTAATGCCTGGCAGTGAGTACATGACCAGAGGAGAGATGTTGATGCAAAGGGTGGAGAGTGAAGATAGACAGGCTTCTACTTTACAAAGTAGGTAAACAGAGGGTCTAGTAGGGATTTAGGCAGGGAGGTAGGGATTAGGTGCTGAGTTTATAGACATGTCTATAAATCAAATGTATAGTCATTGTAGGTGTACCAAGGAGAAAGGGAGGGAAAATGTATATGTAGGGAACAGTAGAGGGAGTTGTTGTAGTTGGTCACTAGCTCAAGGAGTTTCAGACTGGAGCTGAAAGGGTTTCGATTAGGTTGATAAGACTAGCAGGTTCAGTATTTTGCAGGTTTCTTAAAGCTGAGGCTTTGCCTTAGTTATGACGATGAACACCAAGACTTTGTGATAGGGATAGACCAAACTATAGTGCTCTATTGTGCAGTCATGCCACTGTGAATCAGGCGTGTTGTTCCACCCACCTACACCACACACACACACACACACACACACACACACACACACACACACACACACACACACACAACCACACACACATGCACTTTACCACTGCCACCATAGCCTTTGATTCCAGCCGCCACTCACTTTCAAATGGTAATGAGAGGCAATTAGAAGCCAATGTGTCCTAATCACAAGCCATTTAACTGAGCTTGGCTCATTTGTCAGAGCCATATGTGCACACGTACCCACACGCTCAAACACACATGAATACACACATCTGCTGGATCATGCTAGAGTCTATTCTTTGTCTGTGGAATTTGCTGCCTGTGTAAGGGAAAAGAGCAAAGTTGTGTGTTAATGTGTGTGTGGCTGAGGGAGAGACGGAGAAAGATTTCCAGGTAATGATTGGGTGGAGATTTCACAGTTGAATGAACAAGTGCCAGAAATGGCTCTATGCTCCAACCTGCAAATACAGGCAGAGTGAATGATGGCTAGGTGGGGCAAAGGGATCAACCAATGGCTGCAACAGGTGTTTGTGTGTGTCTGGTATATTTGTAGATAAGTTAGTTAGAATAACAGCACTTACTCTCAACATTTACTTAGAGAATACATTTGACAGGTTACACACTACAAGCACAGGTGTAGTGAAGGCTAAACACAAATAAGCACCCTTTACCCATATCCCCTGAGATGTTTGAAGTCTGCATGGGTGAGTAAACATTCTCGCTCTGTTCTTGTACATTTAGCTTGCATTGTCCTTTGCCAGATCACGGTGTCTTCATGTGAACACAGGCAAAAACAAACAAGCCCGTGCTCTGCACTGAAGTGTGCAAAAGCTTTTTAGTGGTGTTGGGGCAGACCGATAAGGGAGTAGTAACCAGATGGAACAGCATGTAAATCATGCTCCATTAAATAATAATCTGTTGAAGACAACACCACTTCAATAAGAAGCTATCAGCTCTTATGTGCAGCCAAAGTTTTTTCACGCACCCTTTTATTTGCCACTACAGCCCTGACTGCAAACTCTCACGTACACATAGTGCAAATGTGCTGCGAGGAGCCACAACAAACAGACACTTGTTATGATAAGGTAAACAGACATAGAAAAATATTTAGCTTTTCCAACTAAGTCTTCAAAGATAACAATGGAAGGAGACAAAGGCAATGCACACAGACAAATTGCACACAAATTACAGGTCTAAAGGATGTGTTTCAGCAAGCTACAATATTCAGCATATTGATTAGATATTGTTCTCCTGTTTCCTTTCTCCCGTCTTTTTTCTGGCTCCTGTTTTGTGCCACTTTCAACCATAAAAACTTAAGCCCATGTTCCGCGGGACAAAAACCCCCACTGACACCCACTAACATCTGGCTGTTGTATTTAATGGGAAAAGTTACAATCATCATTCACTCCTGGGACAAATGACTCTGCAGTAGTATGTATTGGCCCCAGCTCCAATCAGCATTGATGGAAATAGGTCAACAGGGTGGACGTGCCAATTTAAGTCCCTTTGCCATCGGGATGCAATGGTGCACCACCACATAATACCACTGTGTCTCCGTCCAAGCAGCGCTCGAGCGTCAAAATTTAGTTGGCACTGAGGTTTAAAGAGAGACGGAATAAGTAAGAGATATTAAAAAAAGGAACCATTGACACATTTTATTGACAAATAAGCAAACAAAAAAAACCTGAAAGGCATACTCATCTGCCGCAGAGCTGTGCGCAAGACTGATCTACTGGCAATGGAAAAGGAGTCCATTGCCTATTTTTAATGACTTTTCCCGCATTAAAAAAAACGATCAGCACCTATTTCTGTAACGGGTAAATGCCTGGTTGTTCTCGTTTACACAAGAAGCTACACGAGCTACACAGACGTGAAGAACAGTGATGTAGGTAGCATGAGAGTGAAGTGGGACAAGAAAGAGTGTGTGAGAAAAATGATTTTGAAATAGTAAAGAGGGGTGGGTGGTGGATGGGGGCAGATCAAGAGATTGAGCTGTCTGGTTGAACCATGCAGTGCGCTCAGACCTTTTCAGCTTTTCCTTTCATCCTCCTCTATTCAGGAGCGTGCAGAGTACACATGCATGCACACAAGAGAAAGGACACCCTCGCACACCGAATGCTGCTTTTAAAGAGGATCAATGAGAGTTTTTTGTATTTTGTGTGAAAGAACATTCCACCATGTGTGATTGTGTGTGCCTCTATCGCTCAGTGCACAGTCTTCTGTTTCTTAGACTGCCGCCTGTAAAGGACAGCAATAGCAATTCAACTAAGATGCCATGGCAGGCACTTGAATCTGCAGTTAATTTGTGAAGAGTGAAAACATGTCTTTGGTAATATAAGGGTCAATGAGGCCACATTTTTATGGTCTTGTGAATCACTGAACCTCACTAATGCACTTGTTGAAGTCCCACTAGTCATTTTTTAAATGTTCAGTTCAATCAAAACATTTATTATATCATTCAGAAGGGATCGCTGTACCTTTTATCACTGTACAGTACTTGTGGATCTATACTTTGTGTGTGAGCATCAGAGGGATTGTATAAATTTGGAGTGTGACCCTGTTTCTGTGCTTACCGCCTTTATTTTGGAGTGGCAATCTAATCAATACCAATCCTCTGAATGACCAAGGTAGTCGCAGTGTCTGAATGAGAAAGAGAGAGAGAGACAGTGAGAGAGAGGACTAAAGCCATCCTACAAACTTGTGTTACATTGTCGGGTCGATAAGCCGCTGCATGGCTCAATAACCATGTGAAAAAGGGAAGCTGGCTTTGGGACTTAGTTCAGCTGTGTGTTGGCTTTGGCTCTGTAATGGCTGCCAGTGTAGCTGACATGATATACAGTTGTCTATATGCCAGGCTGGTTGCTGTAAAGGGCTAAACGGGACTGAACCATAGTGTCTAAATGATGACGGGGTGCTCTTGTGGGCAAGCTCTTAGGCTACAAATTCGAATTCCGGCATCAATTTTGGATCTAAGCAACTCATCAAATCGGTTGAAATCCTCAGAGCTGTTTTATAAACCGTCTCTAGGAAGATCATTACTGTGCCTGAGCCATACATCAAATGTGATACCTCATGTAAGTTATCATGCAATAGTTAATTCAGTATGCTGCGCCTGTGATCTCTCTGCCTTGATTCATATTTGATTACATTCCAAGCAAAGCCCGGCTGAGAGGAAAGGGTTTTAAGCACTGGTCTTTTGAGGGCCAAGCTAAATGAGGGAGAACCTAACTGATAACAGCTGTTTAAATGGTATTATAGTGCATTAAAGAGCAGTGGCTCTTAGCTCTTTCAGCTGTGGCACACTAAATGACAAAGCTACAACTTGTTTTGGGGGTCTAATCTGGTTAGTTGGTTGGTTAAAAGGTTATTGTCCAAGTCCACTCATCTCCCCACTTCAAGAACGTTCTATTGTCTCATGTACTTGTTTGTCTCTGTTTTCTTCAATCTTCCATGTCTCCGTGCCTTCTTGCATGAGTTTTACATAATTTTTAAAGTCTCTTCTCTTCTCTTCTCTTCTCTTCTCTTCTCTTCTCTTCTCTTCTCTTCTCTTCTCTTCTCTTCTGCTAGCCTAGTCTTCTCTGCCTTATCCTTATCAGAGGCAGTAGAGGATTACAGTGGGGAGTTGACACTGACTGGCAGTCAGACAGCTCCTGCAGACTCTTCTCTTCCCCATAGAGCTCCAGGCCTGGGACAGGGATAAGCTGACAACCTGGGACACAGCCAGATAGATAGTGATGAGGAAGCGAGATGAAAGAAGAATGCTAGGAATTGGGGTCATGTACATATATTGGAGCACAGATGTAATTATTTCTATTACCTGAATATTAGCATCATATTCACGGGTATTGTCTGTGTAAAGATTGGAATGAAAGTTTAAGAGACCCCTATTGATTTTTATGCTGATTCAAAACCTAATTTTAGTTCATTCAGGGGAGGCACTACCCTGGAAATCCAGAGTTCTCACAAGAGCACAATTTGAATTTGCTCAGTGAGTCACTCTGGCAATCAGTAATGATGCTCATTACCCATGCCGTTAGAGCCGAGCTGCACCAATCACATCGGTGTATCTGATATAGGCGGGCCAGAGGCGAGCTAAACAGATGATGACAGCGCTGCAACGACGAAGTCCGGAATCAATCAGTAAACATTGCAAGATGGCTACGGATGAACACCAGTTGTTTGAAACGGCTTTGGCTGCTACAATGAACGAGTTAGACCTGGCTTTTTCTCTAAAAGAGGAACAGAAGACGGAGCTCGAATCTTTCCTTTGCAAGAAGGACGTTTTTGCTGTTTTGCCGACCGGATACGGCAAGAGTCTAATCTACCAGTTAGCTCCGTTGGTAGCTCTCTGGATACGTCACCCATTTTCATTATTCATTGCCAGACCCTAAATCTTTCCAGATTTGGGTCTTGATTTCCAGGCTAGGGAGGCATTGTAGATCATCGAAACACTCACTGTTTATATTTGAATGTTGACTTTGAGTGGTTAATATTGATCTATATTACATTACGTTAGGTATTTCAGTACTTTCACTTGCACCGTAAAGGTCCAGTGTGCAGGATTTAGGGGGATATATTGGTAGAAATGGAATAAAATCTATGCTTTCTTTGGTGTATTTGGTGTATTTTTCGATACCTTAGAATGAGCCGTTTATATCTACATAGAAAGCAGGTCCTTGTCTATGAAGTCCATCGTGTTGCACTGCCATGTTTCGAGAGTAGCCCAGAACAGATGAAACAAACCCTGGCTCTTGATACAGCCATTCACATGTTCACATTGTCATCCATAGTTAGTAGCTCCTCTGCATTTTCACATTGGCCACCGTAGTTAGAAGCCCAACTGCAACAAGCAGCGTCGGAGTTTCAGTGGTTTGTCACGTGAAACTGCTTTATTCAGTGTTTTACCGGTTTAAATCACCGGGTCCATTTGTTTTGGAGAGGAAGAGACCTCTGAGCATAATTCAGCTCCTTGTAAAAAAACCCAACAAAAAACCCTGAACATCTGGATCTTAAGTACTCAGAGGAAAAAGTGAGCACATATTAGTGCGTCTGCAACGTGCTGATGGTTTTGGAGAGGAGGCTAAAAACCTCCCGAAGGAATTCTAACCGGGAGAAGTTTAAGGTGGTTGCAATCTGCAATCCTCATAGCTAGATGCCGCTAAATCCCCCTAAATCTTACACACTGAACCTTTAAAGTCAAATAAACTTTAGCTTCATGCTGGATCAAAATGTATCCATATGGGCTGATTAAGACCCATTATGTGCCTGTTGTACTAAATCTGTAAAAAAAAAAAAAAAAGTATGTTTCAGTTAATATATAACCCTACTACTTCTATTTTTACTTGTGCTTCTGCCTCAATTGTTGGAAGTAAAGCCCCCAGACCCTGAGCTGCAAGGTGGGCGTGTGGGTATCAACAATGACTTAAGTGTGAGCCAGGAGGATATGCATCGAGAGAGAGGAATTCAATAACAGGAAAATGGCCAGTGATAGAAACAATCCCTGGAATACCAAAACCCACCCTTCACCAATGTTGATCTTGGCACGAGCTTGCCTTTCATTACTACTGTTTACTCCGTAGGATGCTGATGTCAAGACACAGCACATGGCGCTATGGAGAGGTTCGGTACAATGCGTCATCAAACATCTCATTTCAGTGATGGTTCGTGATGTGGCATGTGCAATGAAGTCCTGATTTCCAGTCTGTCCAAGGCCAGTTGTTATCACTGTCCCCTCTTTTGACAGTGCTTTGGTTTATGAATTGGACTTGAGTCACCATATGGTCAGGGGCATGCATGGGTGGGCACTGGAGGACAGGTTGAGACGAGCCTGTGCAACTGAACCACAGGCAATATTTAAAACAGTGTCTGTAAGGCTGAAACTATTTCCTCTCCGACAAAGCTGTGGTGTGGTTTGAATAGAGCAAGTTGCTGGATGCGTGGCTGGATTGCTGGCTTCTCCGTTGGTCTGTCCGTCTGGTTGGTAGCTGTGGCTTGGCTAGTTCATCTTTTTTACTGGATGGATGGCTGGCTGGCTGGCCGTGGATCAGCCTCATCTGGCTGGACATGTGGCTGACTGACTCACTGGCTGCCTGACTGACTGGCTGTTATTTCAGGCCTTCCTTCAGCTATGTAGTAAGCTCATGACATTGGAACAGGGACATTTGGCTATGACGGTCCGGGAGGTGTGCTAAAACATTGCTGACAGAGATAAGACCTAGTGAGCCAGGATGTTCCCTGCCTGCCTATGAGCTCTATGAGACCATCACCAATTAGCCTACAGCATCAGGACTTCCTTAGACTAAGCCCCTCTCTCTATTTTTCTTTCACCATCCAGGACCAAAACCTTTGATATTATACTGTGACAGAGTTTCCCCAGTGGCCTGCTACTACGCTTGATGAGCACCAAAGTGTCCCTCGAAAGTAATAGGATTGTATATTGTATGGCTGAGAAGAGGCAACTTAATTGGAACTATAAATTACACAGACATTTTCTAAGATGGTGGCATCACTCCTGTACAGTGCAACACAAATATGGTGGGCATAGCTAATGTTTTTTTTTCTGTAGTCTGGTACTTCAGTGATAAAATAGAGAACATTCAGTATCTTCCGGCTCTGACACTTAAAAGTTTGAGGAAATTACAAGACCTATTCCAAAGAAATGTCACCATTAATGCCAGTCATGCAACTACAATACTTATCTGTGTTTTGTAATCATGCTCACTCAACCCATTCTTACTCCCAACTCTTCAAATACCGATGCTTGGTTAGTGGCCCCAAATGTCAAAAATGATGCTCTAGATCCCCCTCCAGCTTTGGTTTTGGGCGTTCAGATACAGCGTGTCAAGTTACACTTGTTACATGCATTGTGTCTTTTCAAAATAAATTTTTTTCTCACAGGAAATGTACAGTTTCCGCTAGTTAAAATCCGTGTCTCTTTTCAAAATAAATTTAGAACATAGGTAAAAACCTTTTTAGGTGACAAAAGCATGTGGATAGATTTAGAAAAAAAAAAGTGGTTTGGCTTGTAATAAGTACGTTAGTTACTAAAATAGTGTAAAGTCACATGACATACTTAGCATGCTACACATACTAGCTCACTATGTTGTTATTAAGGTAACTCAACTGATCGTAAGTGCTATATCATAGGCAACTGGACTTAACTAAGAGCTTAGTTTCAGAGTTGTTAAGGTCACCATGTGAGTCGTTAGGGTCAAGGGGTGACCCTAACGACTCACATGGTGGCCAGGTGGGTCAACAACTCACATTGTGACTCTGAAACTAAGAGCTCACGTGACCCCTGTGACTCTGCAAGGGTTCCCACCCAAACAGGGTTTACAGCCTGCAACTTCGTACCGGTTATTTAGAACTGAAGAAGCTTCTTGGATGAGAGGTGAAATGTCTTCAAGAAAAGCAAGCAAGTCCAGTTGCCTACGATATAGCACTTATGATTACCATGACCTGGGTGACTGAGAATCTTCACTGACAAGTAACTCAACTGACATTTGGTTTCATGCGGGACATGGACAGTCCTGAGTTTGTTTGACCAATGCAACGCCTCTCCCACTTGCCCTATTCAGACTTCTTTGCTCAGGGAAAAATAGCACTGCCCGGTGCATCTCATACCGTAGCTAAAGGGTGCCTCTGCGTGTTGATATCTGATGACAAGGGCCACTGACCAAGTGCCAGGATTTGACAAGTTGATTTGCTCTCCTACTTTGGGTCCAGTTTCGA
This sequence comes from Epinephelus moara, assembly GCF_006386435.1. Lineage (NCBI taxonomy): Eukaryota > Metazoa > Chordata > Actinopteri > Perciformes > Serranidae > Epinephelus > Epinephelus moara. The sequence goes on from NC_065527.1 coordinate 18,328,054, forward strand.
CTCTAATTGTTTTAGCATGGCCTAGACAAACTAATTTAAACTATGTATGATATGTGTACAAAGGATTTGTGTTTGCATTAGCGTTGTCACAATACTGGAATTTCTAACTTTGATACAATTGTTAAAAAAATATTGATATTTGATACCATTTTTGACACTGGGGGGACATTGGGCATTGCCCTCATGGACCTTTAGGCCATACAATTTAAAATAAAGATAAATATAACAAGGCTATGCCAAGACAACAAACCTTTCTTTCCTTTGTTGGTAGCAGAGAACGGCAGAACAGCCAATTCAGAATCGATATGCATCAATAAATTGATATTTTTGACAACAACAGTTTACATCTATCCAGGATTGTATGTTGCTGCGTCTATGTGTGTGTTAACTTAGATGTGTTAGTTTGCGTGCATGTGTTTGTGGCTGCGGCAGCTCAGAGAGAGAGAGCGTGTTCATCAGACAGTGCGTGTGTAGTGTGAGGTGATAAGCTATGACACAGATAAATGAGGTTAATGTGAGGTTTCACTGTGGCCTGGCCAGGTCTGCCTCTCTGACACTGTCATCTACTATCAAATGCCACAGTGGGGGAAGTAACTTGGCTGCGAAATGGCTCAGTCATACTCACTGTGGATGTGTACGTTGTTTACAGGAAGACATAAGGAGCCACATTTGTACACGCTTATTTTTACGAACTTGTGATGTAAAGCCCTCATGCAAATACTGCAGAGCAGACAGACGAGAACGAGACCAGAAACACTTATTGACAAGCCCATACACGACTAACATAATATACAGACATTCAAAGCAGATATTTGCATGGACATACAAGACATTAACTCACAGACTTGGGAGCAGCTGTGTGTATGCTCGCGTACACACCCATTGCAGGGGCTTGCCCAGGGAAAATACCTGTGGTAGAAGAAGAAAGTTGACCTAATGGGAAATTACTAGGCATCCTCATCAGACCAAAATAACTCCTTAATGGCTCTTACGGGAACTTTCAGACTTCCCAGATGTCAGATCTTAATAAGCCGTAGTTAGAGTATCAGGTGGTTTTGCAATTGTCATCATCATAGAACAAATAGGTACCTCTCAAACTCACATCTCACCTCAGGAGAAACTGAAAGTCTAATTTGCTAATTTATACAGAAAAACCTGCTGCTGCCAGTATTTCCAAAAACATATTTCCATATATTGTGTGCTATAAACACGTACTATATGTACTGTGTGCAGTATGTCTGCTGTTTGATGGTCTGACTACTAGAGTAACCAAGCACCTGTCAATGTGGATGTTTTACATCGTAGTTGTTGTAAGTATTTATTTGTCCAAACCATCAAGTACATTTTATTTTTTCATACTGATATTTTAATTCAAGTTTTTACTTTGTACTTGTTCTATGGTTGAGAAGTTCTAATTTTTCAGATGATATTTCCATTTCAACAAGTCCTCCAAACTTTTTGAGCACATAACTTGTTTGCTCCTACCCTCTGATGGCGGGCGGACTCTGGACGCAGTTTCGGCATCTGGCCATACTCATGCACGCATGCAGACAGAAACAGAGCTATACATATGATCAGAAAAGAAAAGTACTTTTGGTGTGAACTGCCAGACGATGGCTTACATGAAAATTGACATTGGGGCGTGTCCGCGTCCAATGTCCCTGTCCAACATGCCATTTTACAACCCCCAGAAGTGTTTCCTAAATTATGTCCTACTGTTTCCTACCAAAATTATCTTCTGTCTCCGACTGATCTCTTGCCAGTGTCAGGAGATCAACCTAAACAACAGAATAGGTTTTATATGACTGTTAATGATTCCAGTTTTAAAGACGTGGTTAGTGTTAAATAGTTACAGTTGCACCAGAGCTCCTTGGTTAGATTAAGAAAGAAGACCAAAGTTTGAGTTAAATTAAGTACATACGTCCAGCCCTTCCACCTCCCTATCCAGACTTCCTCGCATCACTGTGTCACCTGACTTCCTCCTTTACTCCCATCATAATCACTACAGCCACTAGAGGTTGCCGCCTAACAATGAAATTAAATATTGGTCGTAATTAACTACTTATACAAACAACCTACGTGGTCGTATTTTGGAGGAGAACAGTCTCTTTTGTTTTGTGGATATTGTGGATAATATGAAGACCATGATAGTGATTCAGGGCCCCACAGATAACCTGACTGGACTTAACTTTTATTGTGAGTTGTTGATATTTCTTCTTTGCTTGCTAGTGTTTTCCTCTGATAGCGTGCCCCATAAATGTCACAGCAGTGCAGCTCAGATTAAAAAAATGTGAGTTCCCATGCCGCATTTACTTCATTGTTTGATTTGTAATGTGTTCTGAAAGTGTTGGGACAATATTTCCCACAGCACTTGAAAACATCCTGCATCAAGACAGTTTCAGAATGGGCTCCTAATTCGAGTGCCTGTTAGATGTGTAGTGTTAACCACTAACCTAAAAAACCCCTCCCCACCTCCTATCAAACCTCTCACCGCCAATTAGCCTCAAAACCCAACAACAGACAATGTTTTTGGGAGGAAAGATGCTTTTCTCCACCTTCTTCTTTCACCCCAGTGATTTGGTTTTTGAGGCGAGCGTTCAGTCATCTTGGGTTAATGCTACATAACGTGCCATTAGCTCTGCCAGCGAGTTGCCCCCATACTACCTCTGGCGCGGCTGCGTGAGATGGATAGCTGAGTGTATTTGCAACCTGACAGGACGTGCGCCCTAACTGTGGACTACTGCTGAAAGGGTGGGGGGGGGTGAGAGTACAGAGGCAACGTAACCCTTTTAGGAGGCACTCTGTGGATACCATTTACACTTACTTAAAGCAAGAGGACCGGTGTGCGAGGAGGGGGAAGAGAATTTGTGTGTATTTGGGTCAAAGGTGGGGACATTATGAGTAAGAGCATGCAAAATTCATGTTGTTTCGGGACATCGAACTTGAACAAAATACAGCTGTCAAAACTGCCACCACTAATTTAGCACATATTACTTCCTCTGTGAGTTTCAGAGGAGTAAGTATTTTTTTTTAAATCGTACTGTACTGAGCTAACACGCAAACTACGTCCTTAAGATACCACACCAAGGACCTTAACAGCTAATTGTGTGATTGTAGCTTAACTCCTATTCGGATTTCAAGGTAAAAGACTGTAAATGTGGCGTTTTCTGCCAGAGAGAGTTGTAACATTGGCACCAGACTAGATAAGTCCCTGAATTTACTAATGTCTTAAAGTGTATTCACGTGCATAGTTCTAAAAAGGCGGCAACTTAAATATAACACAGCATCTTCAACATATTTGAGGTTCAAGTTTTGGCTGATTGTTCCGTACTACCACTGTTGATGAAAGTAGATGCTATTTTGTTAAAATCCTCCAATGCCCATTCACCTTGATAAGGTCTAAGAAAAGTAAATAAAAAAGTTGTTTGCTTTGTTTGTGAGTACTTTGGCTTAAACACCCAAAGCACTTGAGATATTAACGCACAAACCAAACAGGAGAGAGACTTCAGGTTACTTAATGTGCAGTTAATTGACAAGGATGATAAAACTTTAAGGCAACTTGCTACAGCCTTTCCGTTCCGGGACATGAGACTGCGTGGGTAGACATGGGACAATATGACAATTCATGCATGATCATCCTGGCCAAAATAGTTGCGATTCCCAGTTGTATCCTGATAATCATCAAAATACGTTTAAAACTCCTAAAATGGCACTAAAACATACTGGAATCACTTTACCTCACATTTTGTTAAGAAACAAATAGTTTCATTGTATCACATCCTTTTTAGACAATCAGTCTTAAATAAGGTAATCATATGTCATAGGTTTCCCTACATAAATCAAAGATTAACAAGTGCGAATTTGCTTGTCACTAGTCCAATGATGCCTTCCTGTGAGCTGGTTACTGAGTTATGAAATGGGATGTGGCAAAATGGTGTGTGTGTGTGTGTGTGTGGAGGTGGACTTTACTTGTCCCTTGCAGCAGTTTGTGGAGTTTGATCAGCAGGATTGATAATTGACCAGTCTATTCCAATTAGAGCTGATCAGATCAAATCAATAAACGAGTGGAGCAGCTGCTGCAGAGGCGGGTGAAAGCAAATATTTAGACCCTGTTACATGAACAGTTGAGTTTCACTTTCACTGTGTCTGACGTTCTGCTGCTCCGTCTGTGCCCAGAGTATGCTCTTCACCCACGAGAGTGGTGTAATGAATAACTGAATGGTATATATATATATTTCAATAACACACCTAATCAACGCTCCAGCTCCAAAAATAGAAAATCAATATGTGGCAATATGGGCTGCTACAAATAGGGTTGCAGCGATACACCGGTTTTGACGTATACCGTGATATGGAACTTGATGGTTATCATACTGTGTACATTTGCTTATCTATAATATTGAAAAAAAAAAATTCAACTGGATGTTGAATCTCCCCTTTATTTTGATAAAGTGCCTGTTCAATCAACAATAACCCTTGCGCTTTCATTCCTTTAAGGATCATTCTGACTGATAATTATATAAAATCTGTGATACTGTGACACTGCGATATATTTTCTGAGACCTTATTGTACCCTGAAAATCTCATACTATTGCTACCCTAGCCACAAATAAATGAATGTGTGGAAAACCCTGATCTCCATGCCAAATTCCAGCCTCCAAGGGCAGAAACTGTCTGGACCAGTACTGGTCGTAGCAACATTGTGTGATATTTACACCGATGCGGATATTTACAATTACTCCAATGATGGAAGAATTTACCATGATCAACTAACTTCATATTGTCAGTGTTTTTTATCGCTATTTGTGATTAAGTTGTATATCGTCCCATGACTGAATGTCAGATCTCTATGTAAAAAGGGGAAAGCCAGGTTTTCTGGCAGCACAGACACACACACTGCTGAATTTGAGGTTTGCTCAGACTGACCTGAACTCCATGACCTTTTTTTCTAGAACTAGATTGACCCCGGCCCACGTGAAGGCCACTGTGATTCACTATGACACTGAACATCAGCTAAGATCTAATACCCTAGTGGATTAGCAGCGAACGGGTTTGAACTTACTGACGCTTATCATTCTGTTTCTAATGAGATATTCAAGAACTCAACGAGGACGTGATTTTCAGAGCTAAAGCCAGATTACACATCCTCCCCATGATCCAGACGTTGTGTCCTAATAGGTTCCCTTGTCTTTGTGCGCATCACACATATTTTATAGTGTTAATATAAACCACTTTATGTAGCAAGACATGACAGAGTGGTTGATACATTAGTAACCATGCAAGAGTAAGTGTTTTGAAAACTTACAAGTTATAGCAGATGTTGTCATTGTACATGAGCACAAGGCAGGTGTTTGTTCTGGCGCTTGGCTGTACATTTGAGTTATGAGGACGATGTTGCTCAATAAGGTTACAAAGTATGAGCCACTGTCTTGCAGCCTGATTGTTTGTGCTGACTGCTGGTGTTTATATTTGGCTGCCTGGGTGATGACCTTATATTGATAGTGAGGGAACTACAGATGTCAGGGACACCTAAGAAAAAGGCTTGCAAAATACTGCTCCTTGTCAGTTCCCCTATTCAGAGAGGGCGCTGAAGCCTGTGCCTCTACCTTGGGCTAAATGCATTAAAAACACGAGAAGTAACAGCATGTGCATTGTCTGCTATGTGCTTATTTTTAATATGTAAGCATTAAGAAGTATATTAAATGTGCATGTGTTTAAGTGTGAATATATCTCACTTCCTATCTCCTGACCAGCAACAAGTCTAGGCTTTATCATCATGACCCACAGGCTATCATTTGTGGTGTTGCACCTACTTTTTCTGTTTATCTGGTGGTGATGTTGAAACAGAAGTGCCCATTTTCAGCTGAATGATCAATCAAAAACTGGACATATGCACAAGTTCAAAGATTCACATTGCAAAAGCGCTCTTTCCATCCCCAAATCACAACACAGAAACTCAAGTCCCCTCTCCCACAAACACCCTATGGTCTAATTCTCCGAAACCTTGCACAAGACTGCTAAGAAGCTGCTGGATTTGCAGGTTTTCTATTTGAACTTTTTGCAAAGGTTTTTCTCCGTCCTAAGTGTGTTTGCCAAGAGCAACACATGATTAGTGTCCACCAATAGTAATACTGCTCAGTCCCCTCTGGTCCAGCTTTGGAGAGGAGATTTGTAGGGTTTATATTGTTGTTGTTTACTTATAATCTTTTAAAACTGAGGCACAGTTTCATAATGCCTCGTAAAAGTAGTAAGCTTGTGTCCTGTGCTCATTTATACGCTTTTCTGTTTGTAAGCCCCACGAGACGTAAAAAAAAAGGTTTTGACCAGATGTGGCTCAGCTCAGGCTGTCTGGTTTTCTTAGAGAATTACCTTCGACTGCGCACGGTAGAAGATTTGTAACTTGCACTAGTGTCACTTTTTCATCTCCTATACAAAGTAAAACTTACATCAGTTGCTCTTGACCGAACAGCCTATGTTAAAGACAACATTTTTTCGTGAACTGACAAATATGATAAAGCTGTGAGTGAGTTTTCTAGAGATAAAGCATATACTAAAAAACACAAAAAATACCTACAGTTTTAAATTCTGAAATGCTACACGTGGCTCAGATCAATTTTAGCATTTGGGAAAATCATGCAAATGCCAATTTTGGTCCGATATCATATATATCTCTGGCATCTCTTCTTGTAACTCCGTGTTACTGAATATAACAGAAGTAATTTCAGCCATGTCTCCCAGACCAAGCTGCTCTGAGTCATGGAAGATTTCCAGCCTGATTCTCAACATTTGCGTATGACTCAGTTGGAGCTGGTGAAAATATGTCTGACCATCTTTTAGGAGGGTTGTTAAGTTTTGTCATGGGAACAGGGGAAAAATGCTGAAGTTAATTGAAGCGCTTTGTTTCAAAATATGTGTGTCACAACACTTAAAGGTCCAGTGTGTAGGATTTAGGGGAATATATTGGCATAATATATATACCATAAGTATGTTTTCTTCAGTCAGCAGTCACCCCAGAACAAGCCAGTTATATCTATAGAAGTAGGAACTGCACTGGATATTTCAGTAATATCTAAAATCACATTGTACAAAATCTGACACATACACTGTTGCCTCATGTCTGTTCGGTATCTAAATAAAAACATCAGATTTACTTGACCAGTTGAGCACTGGGAAAGCAAACTGTCATCTAAAATTTGTGAGATCTACTGTTGGTGCCTACAGAGTTTGCAGACTTTGTTTTCTGTGAAAAGTTCAGAGGTCACAAACTGAATGTCCAGATGATCCCTCGACGGCGGAGATAAAAAAAGTTACAGCATATCAGAGTGATGCAAGAGCTTAATAATGTCTGACTAGGCTATTTCTAAATATCTCACCAAGCAGCATTTTGCAATTGTGCATCAACAGCAAGCCGAGCATCGTGACCACTCATTTGACTTTAATGAGGCCTTTTAATTCCCTGGGATATTTTTTTTTTAATCCTTTAAATTGATCCTTTAATTTGTGCTCAGCTGACATGCTTTGTAGAAGCTACTTTTGAAATATGCAACACTATGTAGTGAAACCAGTCACAAGTTTGTAGACCTCCACTCAGTACCCGGTGAGGAACGTAATGTCTCATTTTTGGGGTGTTACAGAATGCTGCTATAAAATAATAATGTCCACCATCCAGTTAAGTGCAAAACACCAGGAAGACATTAACTCAGTGGGTCGGTGAATAAAAAGGGAGGGGGCTGATATTTTAAAAATTTGGTAATATCTTGTGGCCAGCACCAATAACTGGTTGGCTCTTGTGCTTTCCTCTCCCCGTGCTGCTTCATCGGGGGAATCACTCAATTATTGAATGCTATATGGCTTGTGGATGTGTAAATGTGAGTGTGTGTAGCTGTGCACACTTATTGGACATAGAGCCTGTTGTATGTGAGTGTGTGTGTGTGTGTGCGTGTTCGAGGTGGGCTGAAAGGAACTGCAGTAATTTCACAGAGCGAGAACTGTGCGCCTGCCCCACTTTCAGTCTTTTAATCATGTATAGACACTCGGGGCACTCCTGAGTGTGTGTCTGTGTGTCTGTGTGTGTGTGCGCACGTGTGTGTACTGTATCCGTATAAATTTGTGAGTGTGTGAGAGGGTTTTGGTACAGTATGTGTCAGAAGAGATTGCACTTAGAGCTCCCTGAACCGAGACTTCCCTGTGTGTGTGTGTGTGTGTGCGTGTGTGTGTGTGTGTGTGTGCGTGTGTGTGTGTGTGTGTTTTCTCTCTAATGCACATGTCTTTTCTTGTACACAGAGAGGCAGAATCAGTCACCACTGTCCTTGTTTAAACTTTTGCAACTGGTTTTGTTGGCAGTGATTCACTGGATTGAACTTTGATTGCTTGCTGAGATGAATTTGTTTTCTGAGATTTTGATGGAAAGACGGACAACATACAAGAGCTGATTATGACATCTATATGAATTATGTAAATGTTAAAGGGACAGTTCACCCTCAATACCTCTAGTGCTATTCATCAGTCTAAATTGTTTTGGTGTAGGGTACCGAGTGTTGGAGATATCGGCTGTAGAGATGTCCGCCTTCTTTCGAATATAATGGAACTAGATGACACTCAGCTTGTGGCGCTCAAAGTGCCAAAAATTACATTTGAAATACTCATCAGCAATGTCTCTTTCCAGAAATCATGACCCAGTTACTCAGGATAATCCACAGACCTTGTTATGAGCAGTTTGTATGCAGAAGGAAGAGTGCATCTACTCATGGACAAAAGGCTCATGACAGCGCAAGACTTAAACATTAATGGCGTTTTCCTCAGCTGAGTTGTAATGTGAGTTAGCTCAGGTACTCGGCGAGCTAGCAGTAGATGCACGCTTCCTTCTGCGCATTGATGCGGTTGGTGGGTAGTTCGTCAGAAAGAAAATAGTTCCTACATGAAACTGCTCAAAACAATCTCTGTGGATTATCTTGAGTAACCAGGTCATGATTTCTGGAAAGAGACATTGATATTGAGTTTTCAAATGTATTTTTTGGCGCTTTGAGCACCACAAGCTGAGTGCCATCTAGTTCTATTATATTCAAGATAAGGCAGACATCTCTACAGCTGATAGCTGACACTCGGCGACTCACACCAAAACAGTCTAGCAGCACTACAGGTAAGAAGAAAATTATGTACTGTATTTTTGATTTTGGGGTGAATTGCCCCTTTAAGGATATGTATAAAAAAAAAAGAAAAAAGAAAAAAAATCTCATGTTTTATACTTAAATACAGACTTGGATTGTTCCTAAAATTCAACATTCCTAATTACTCCAAAAGATCTACTTGTCATTTAGAGTTGGAAATGTAATTACATGTCAAATAAAGTTAGCAGGGCCATCAGCAGCTAGCTACAATCTCTGTGTGACATTGTGTGTGTTAGTGTGAGTGCACATTTTATTTGTTGGACCCTCCGCCAATGTAATCTCAGTATGACCTTGTAGCAGTTTGTAGCCCCATGGTGCCCATCCCTGTGACTAACACCCATCTTAACAAGCTGCCACAAGCAACTGCACCATTGTACTTGAAAAGAGCACAATATAATATATAGCCGCTTCAGCACGCCTCCCCTCTAAGTGTGAAGCGGTATGTTGTATTTTGTGATACACAGAGAGAGATAGGAGAAGTGCATAACATATTTTGAATCAGATATTTTTTATTTAAAAGTGAAACCATATCTCAGTGGTTTCCATTGTTGCCTCAAGGTAGCTATCATCTTTAAAAATAGAGCAGTATTTAGTTCCAACACTGTGAAAGTGTTTGAGCCATGGGTTCCCTCACCAGAGCAGCAGACACAGAGTTAAAGGGGACCTGTTGTGCTCTTTTCCAGGTTCATACTTGTATTATGGGATCTCTGGTAGAACATCTTAACATGCTTTAATGTATAAAAAATACTTGTATTCGCCTGTATTCAGCCTCTGTCTGAGAGACTTCGTTTCAGCGCCTGTCTCTTTAAGCCCCCCTTCCTGAAAAAAGCGCAGTCTGCTCTGATTGGTCAGCTTTCGTATCTTGGCGACTTGCGCAATTTTTTTCCCCCATTCTTTGCCTAGTCCAGCCCTACTTTGCTGTCTTTGGCAAGCACTTGGTATGTCAACATGCCCAGGGTTAATGCTAGTCAATCACAGCACAATGGGCATTGATAAAGCCGGTGACTCTGTTTCGTCATCGCAGCCACGGAAATGACTAATTGAATATAGCAGCACTTTCTACTGTAAAAAAAATCACCAATAAAAGCTTCCAAACAAAACTGGACATGTTCCAGCACGAGTATGATCAGAAATTGGGGGGAAAGTTAAAGTAGCATTGTGTGTTTAACATACTTTTACTTCATTATTTGAAACTTTGTCCGCGTTTAATATGACATCTGACATTGTCACATTATATATGACAGAAAATAATGAAAATCATTATCCTTCCCTTTAAGGACAAAGGGTAGCACTGCGGTATTAAATAGTAAATGTTCAAAAACTGTGTGTGGTTTGGCTCAAGGGGGGGAAGTAGATCTTACTGTTTCTTCTCTCCCGTGACATGTAAACCAAACATTTGTCCATTTGCTTCCTGGTCATGGGAATAAAACAAATAAATAAAACAGAGAAAGCAAAACACTGCTGAAACTTGTAACGACCTGATTCAACTGGTACGTTTAGTACTATTTGTTGTCTTTTACTACAATCTGCCCGGGGTACTTGCATTTTCTCGTGGCTCTTTTGTGTGTAACTGCAGGCGGAGGATAGGTCACACTAGACGTGTCTGAGCCTGGCCCCTGGAGCCAGGACAGCAGTGCTGTACATCTCCAGCCTGACAAGTATTGACAGTGTATCTCACTATGGAATGCTAACAGCCAGGCAGGGTGTGGCCACGCTGTGTTTAGCTGCTCTGACCCTGTGACCTTGGTTACATAACCGATTGTCAGTCCTTTGTGGAAGTGAGAGAGAACAGTGTTTCACGATGTGTCATGTGGCTGACATGACACGTCAATGACGTCAACAGTTGCAACCACCACCTGTACTGACCGAAAATGTTTTTGGATTCAGATTTTTATGGGTTTTTTTTCCCTGGGCTTGTTTTTTGATGATTTTGCAGATTCAAATGAGCATGTTGCATTAATACTCTGTCAAAGGCCACCAAGGGCATAGTACACACACACACACACACACACACACACACACACGCATGCATGCAGACATGTATATACACACACAGCACTGGTAGTCAAGGTTAAGCAAAGATAAGCAGACTTTATTTGGGTTAAGGGCAGTGCAGCATGTTGGAAGTGAGCCATGACCTGACACACACACACACACACACACACACACACACACATAGTACACACACCTGTCAGTGTTGGCGTCTGCTCAGTCCTCTTCCTTGTAGTCTCCCTGTTCCTTTGTCCTCTCTGTCTTGGTCATCAGACCTTGTAGCAGGATCTCGAGGGACAGCTGGTGGGGCAGTGTGAGCACCTGCACTTTGTGTGTGTGTGTGTCTCTGTGTGTGCATTTTTATCTGTGTACATCAGTGGGGTTGGGAGGGGGTACCGGCAGTGTTCTGGCCATGTGTCTGTGTATCCATGTGTGTATGTGTTTAGTGTGTGTTAAGTGTGTGCATGTGAGCACCTGCGCTGCCAGCAGGAACCTGCCACAGCCGCGGTGCTTGATGGCGTGTACTGGTGACTTCCTAAGGTCGTGCTGTGAACCCCATAATAACTATTATCTTCTTAAAGTCAACTCACTTCAGTGTCCAGAGAGAAACATGATAGATGCAAATATGAGCACAAAAGCTGGGTTGGCAAATTATAGCGTGAAGTCCAGTTCTTTATTGATTCCTGATTAATTTTCTGTGTGGGAAAAAAAGGTTATTAGTTTTTGTTATCTTAGAATGAGCCGTTTATATTCACATAGGGAGTGGGCCCTTGTCCACGGAGACCGCCATGTTGCACTCAGGGATGCACCGAATATTCGGTAACCGAATATATTCGGCCGAATATTGCAAAAAAACACACATTCGGTATTCGGTGGAATAAGTTAAAAGCAAGGCCGAATAATAGCGGCGTTTTGATAACGCAATCAAACGGCGTGCCGTGACGGGCTGAATAAAATTTCGGTAGTGTGGCGATCTGTCCGTCACGGCACTCGCATTTGCGACTAAAAATAGTTTTGAGCAAGCAAAATAGGCTTAAATCATTCAGCACGCTGTGCGAGCAGCCTACAGATTTCAACCAGCAGCAGAAACGAAAGGCGAATCCCATCGATTGTGGGTTGAACGGGGGTCACAGACACAGACAGTAACGTTAATGTATTCCTGTCAAATAC